>NC_092225.1:70947607-71195107 GCF_036320965.1 Panulirus ornatus | reverse complement strand
GATTATAATGTCCAGTGAATCGGTTGCGGTTTACGTCATGGGTACTGATATGCTGGGCGGTTGTCGGAGGCCGTAAGGTGCAACCATCGGGGACAGAAAAACAAAGTGGATGTTTTTTGTCGATATTTATTTTAAGTGAGGGTTATTGTTGCCAATAATTCACAGCATAGTCCAAGTGTTATGGTGTTTGTGTGTGTGTGTGTGTGTGTATGCTGTTTATAATGTAGACTTGCATCTCGTTGATGTCACGAGACTAACGCTTTGATACGCTGACGTAACAGGTGGGAAACAGAAAGTCATATACGTGTACATCATGTGTTTAGAGGTGTGTGGTAACATAAGAAGTGGCTAACATTACCTGGAAGACGATAGGCTATTGCAGGTCCCCTGGTAAGGTAGGCGGCCGCTGGAGGTCCTCCCAGCGCTCCGGTCCTCCTTTTACTAGCTTATCCTATAGCATGCTTGCTCCCTCTTCATCTAAAGCGTTGAATTAGTTGTCTTTTCTCCTTCCTCTCATCCAGTTGTAACATACTTGTGACTTTCGTTAATCAGTCAGGTTAGTGCGCCCTTCTCCATTCTTATCTGCTCTTGTTATTGTTACGTGAGTCCTACCAGTTTTTGTTACTCTTTGTTATATGCCTTCGCCACTTCTGCTTTTCTCTACGTAAGTCGTCCTTACGTTCTCTGTCATCTTTACTTGATCAGGTTGCCACTTGGTCTTTCCTTTTTATTTTCTCTCACCTTCTACTTGGTAATAATGTCATAGTTTTACTCCGGCTTTAACGCATCGCTACAGATCCCACAGTTTATCTTTCGTGTCTTTAATCTCTGCGGTTTTCCATTATCAAATGTGGTTATGTGCATACTGTTCCATTCGGTCTGTGCCTCTTACTTTTGGTTAGGGTAAACCATCGCCTGAGTTCCTCTCCTGTTCATCATTCCTTGTGTTCACTGTTTCATCTTCATTTCTCATATTGATAGTTCTGAGTCTGTGTCCTTGGCTTTGTATATGTCGTCAGCCGTATTCATATTGGGTCATCCTATAACATGACTGTGTTTTTAGTGTAGGTGTTAGCTGAGCCTCCAAGCATGCTGCTGTAAGTGGACAGGAGCAAAATTTTACCCAAAACTGTTGAAACGTTAGAATTGGTGTTGCAGAGGGAGGCGGGTATGTGTGTGGGAAGGGCGAGCGAACGGTGAGGTGTGGTAGGATGTGTGGTGGAGCAGCTCTGCCACACGTGTGAGAGTGCAGGCCTACCACCGCCGCCAGCCCTCCGGGACCACCCATACCCATGCACTTCTGGGGTGAGGAGAGGCAGCAGGCGGGCGCGGGCGGGCTTGGGTGGGCGAGCGCCTGACTGGGCCGTGGGCGGGTGGTGAGAAGGGCGCCGTGCCCGGGCGGCAGGGAGTGTTACCAGCCGGCGGTGCACCACGCCGCCCCACACATGGCATCACAAAGCCTAGCATACCCCGGCGGTCTGGCCCGCCAGGCGCCCGCCTACCGCGCCTATCCGCCCTCTTACTCCTCGGCCACACACGCCGCCGCCCTCTGCTCCCCCAACTACTCCATCACCTACCCGGACTACACAAGCGGGAAGAGCGAGCTGGATTCCCGGTACAGCCGCCAGACCCCGGCCTGCACCGTGCCGCCCCAGCCTCAGTACCTTCCCCCGCCACCCCCTGCCCACGCCCGCTACCGCCACCCACCGCCCCGACCCTCACCCACCGCCGTCACGCAACCCACCTATGTGCACGGTGGTCGTTCACAGGTGGGGGCTGGCGTGCACCACTCGTCTTTGTCTGCCAACGCGGCCACTACTCCCGCGCTCCCGGCCTCCCCGCGCCCTGCCCACACTACTTCCCCATCGCCGCCCACCAACAACACGCCCCACTCTTCCCGTCACGCCCCCAGCTGCACGTGCCGCCCCTCGCCACGTCACTGCCGGGCGTGCGGGCCTCAGGGAGGCCGTCACCACTTAGGGGGTACGTGGGGGGCGCGGCCCCCTAGCACGGGGCGCGTGCCCAGCCGCTCCAGTAGCTTCAGTTCGCGACGCTCGGGCGGCCTCTGCCCACCTCCTGCCGACGATGAGGGCGCCCTGAGCGACACGTACCTAGCGGTGCGCCTCAGCAGTCGCCGCCAGGCTCCCGGGTTCCTCTCGGATCGTGAGGACGGCGGAGAGAGGGTGTCGTGGGCACCCGATGTTAACGGCGAACGCTCCCGCGTCGCCCCAGGTTCCCCGCGCTCGCGACCACTACGATCACGACGCACTTCCGACTCCACGGTGCGACCCACCGACCATCAGCAACACAGGCAGCAGCAACAGCAGCAGCAACAACAACAGCAGCAACAACCGCAGCAGCAACAGACACAGCAGCAGCAACAAGAGCAGCAGCGGGGCAGTGGGTACGACAGCGAGGGGGAGCAGCCCACCATCTGGGGGCTTGGGGGCCCGGGCGACCAGCAGAAGGCGTGGGGGCTGGGCAGCAAGGGCGGCGTGGAACTCCGCCACGCCAGGTTCCTCCTCGACTACGGCTTCACTAAGGTAACGTGCCCCTCCCTCTCCCACCACCTGCCTAGGTGGTCATGATGCTGGCCCTAAGTAGGATGACCCATGATCTTGTGAATGATGATGTCCCCAGTCACCCGCCATCCCCAGGGTGACCTAGGTCATGGGTCATCCTGGTAAGAGGTGCTCTGTAGGCACCTATATAGACTTTCTGTTCAGTATTCCACAACACCACAATCTGAGTTCATGAGCTTCCTTAGAAACTGGGTCAAGTTGATAAATACTTCTGGAAGCAGAATATTATGCATAGTTAGGATGTTATCCCCGTGGACGGCCGGAGGCTTAGATATTGTCGTGTCTGTTGTGAAGGGGAACGGTTTAATGGAGACTGTCTGCTTACACAGTACAGGATAAGTTCAGAGGTAGAGCAAGTGACAAGTGTACTTAAATGAAAGTTCTTCGGATACTTCAGTTCACACAGCGTGATTACTAGCATATATAAAACGTCCTCCAACAGCAAGGATTCGAAGTGCTATCATTTGTTTGGGAGGTGGGTACACTAGCTAATTACGTACCTCTAAGTATCGTGTCCAGCTCCCACACAAATGGTTGTGGTTCGAGTCCTTGATTTTGGAGGGCTTTATGTATTCTATGAAAATGCACCTTCATTGCAATATATATATATATATATATATATATATATATATATATATATATATATATATATATATATGTTGGGGGAAGGGTTAGGTACCAAACTGGATACTTTTGCTAATACTGTTATTTGAAATATAAATTTTTACAAAAGGTTGATAATAAAGCTGAGCCAGTTTCATATTAATAGTAATATATTCTAAAAATATTCCATGTTTTAGCAGGCTGGGAATAAAACTGGGCAAGATTTCATTAAACGTTGTAGACGTGGAACATTCTGGTCCCTGTGGTGTGGCCGATCTTACGGGTTTATCTTTTCCTCTCTTTCACACAGATTTTTTTGCTCGTTATTACACTTCAGTTTTCAGACATTTACTTACATTCATTTCATCCACGTGCGTTTGTTATTAACGTTGCCTTATGAATTATCCATCATGGACGAGGGTGGAGTAGGAGGCTAACAGCAAGCATTAAGGAAGCACCCAAGTGATTGACTGATGGGTCTGACCGTCCTTGTGGCTGTCAGGTATGTTCACCAGACACACCACTGAAGAGACTCTGATCAAACCTCAGTGTTATGTAGTATACAAGACTGAAGCAGTACCGGGGCTCGCATCCAGAGGCAGTCTGGTGGGGAGGACTGTGAGGTGTCCTGGGGAGCTCCCCTCTCCGTCTGCCAGTCCATCAATTCACTCGTCCGTTTTTTTCACTCGATCATTCAGCTGTCCATTCCTCCGTTTATCCGATCACTTGACTGTCCATTCATCCGATCATTCGGTTGTTCCCCCGTCTGTTCCTCTGTCCATTTCCCCATCCTTCCGTTGTTCACTCGTCCGTGTCTCCGTCTTAGACTCGTTGTGAAGGACGTTCTGCCGGGTGTGTGCAGTGCCTGATGGACCGTGCCTTTGCTGTAGGGGCGTCGGGCCGGGGACTGGGCACTGCCACTCCAGACACAGGCCTACTCTCCTCACTCATACTTTCCCGTCGTTATGCATGTCCCCGGGGCCTGGTGGACGTGTAGGTACACTGTCCTGTGTGGTGCTCACGTACGAGTATGAGTCTGTGGTGAGGGTCTGTGTTTGTCCAGCTCCAGCTCTGATGACCCAGGTGATGTAAGAACAAATAAACCCTCACATGGCTGCGACGGGATTTCAAAACACGGATTTTTAAAAAAGAGAGACGCGGGAAGTTTTATTCTTTTTTTTTCCTATCATTTTCTATATCTGCAGTGAGCGGGTAACTGGATGGAGACCAGAGCCCAACAGCTGGGAGATAGGATCCCGTCAGAGAGAAAATAGTAGTGAATCCTTCAGAGGTTACATCATGTGAGAGAGAGAGAGAGAGAGAGAGAGAGAGAGAGAGAGAGAGAGAGAGAGAGAGAGAGAGAGAGATTGGTAACACTGAGGGGGATACTGACTGACCAGGCACCTCTTGGGCTGCACGATTGGAAGGTGTACTTACCGAAGATAGGAATACTTACAGCAGCTGTTAGGCTGCCACACATTAAGGAGTACTTACCGCGTAGCTGTAGAGCTGCAAGACAGGAGGGAGTACTTACCTTAGCTGTTGGGATACAAAACATAAAGGAGTACTTCCCACGTATGTTTGGGTGCAAAACAAGTTCTTACCGCATCTGTATCGCTGCAGTACAGGAAAGAGTACTTACAACAGCTGTTGGGCTGCAAGACAGAAGTACTTACTGCAGGTGTTGGGCTGCAAGACAGTAAGGAGTACTTACAGCAGCTGTAAAGTTGCAGAACAGAAAGGAGTACATACCACATCTGAAGGATTACAACTCTTGTGACGAGAGACAAGAAATACTTACCGCAGCTGTTGGGCTACAAAACAGAAGGGAGTACTTACCGCAGTTGTTAAGATACAAGACGCGGAATACTTACCGCAGCTGTTGGCCTACAAGAAGTACTTACTGCAGCTGTTGGGCCATAAGACAAGTACTTGACGTAGCTGTTGGGCAATAAGAAGTACTTACCCAAGCTTTTGGGCTACAAAAGTACTTACCGCACTTATTGGGCTACAAAAGTACTTACCGCACTTATTGGGCTACAAGTAGTACTTACCGCAGTTGTTGGGCTACAAGAAGTACTTACCGCAGCTGTTGGGCGACAAGAAGTACTTAACGCAGCTGTTGGGCGACAAGAAGTACTTACCGCAGCTGTTGGGCTACAAGAATACTTACCGCAGCTGTTGGGCTATAAGAAGTACTAATCGTTGCTGTTGGGCTACAAGAAGTACTTACCGCAGCTGTTTGGCTATAAGAAGTACTAATCGTTGCTGTTGGGCTACAAGAAGTACTTACCGCAGCTGTTGGGCTACAAGAAGTACTTACCGCAGCTGTTGGGCTACAAGAAGTACTTACCGCAGCTGTTGGGCTACAAGAAGTACTTACCGCAGCTGTTGGGCTACAAGAAGTACTTACCGCAGCTGTTGGGCTACAAGAAGTACTTAACGCAGCTGTTGGGCTACAAGAAGTACTTACCGCAGCTGTTGGGCTACAAGAAGTACTTACCGCAGCTGTTTGGCTATAAGAAGTACTAATCGTTGCTGTTGGGCTACAAGAAGTACTTACCGCAGCTCTTGGGCTACAAGAAGTACTTACCGCAGCTCTTGGGCTACAAGAAGTACTTACCGCAGCTCTTGGGCTACAAGAAGTACTTGCCGCAGCTCTTGGGCTACAAGAAGTACTTACCGCAGCAGGTAAAGAAACGAGTCTGGGAAATGAAAAAATAAAACACCGGGAGAACGGAGATTATCCGTAATAACCCCACGAAATTATTAGCAGTAAATTGTCACACGAGAAGGCAGGTGTGCGAGTGGAATCAGGACGTATAGCAAGAGGTTTGCAGGTGGCCAGATGATGATCCTCCGGAAGGAGAGGGAAGCATTTACCTGATGGTAGTGATGTCACGAGGGAACTACACCCATGTAGAGTCCCTGACATACATGATACATGGACACGTGTACTGATGACATGCAGTTGCTAGCCTCAGAATGAAGAACCAGGGAAGTATGAAAAGGCACCTTGAATGGCTGGACAGACAGACAGACCAGTTTCACCATCTGGTGTAATACGTCACTACTGGACAGTATAAGCAAGAGTCAGGTTACAGTAAACGTATATATTTCAAGTGGTGAGAATTGATAGAACATACACCGATATCGACAGAAGACGTCATGCCTCATGCATGTGTCCTGCATCTTGCCTGAGTGGGTCATGTTGAACAGGAAGGAGCGGGGCGGAGGTATTGTGTGTTGACACTGGACACGCGTGATTGGTTGATCTTTATGGTAGTCAAGGAAGTGCACGGGACGGGTTTCAAGTTGGTCAGATGAGAGGAAGCAGAGAGCACGGGATCCTCCACAGGGCTTCTCATACCTGGGTGGATGTTAGAGTGGAATCCTACACACAGGTAATTGTGGACGAATCTATAACATTATCAAGTTTGTGATCGGCCATATGGACGGACATTATACTAAGTGTTGTGTCATAGAGTGAGGGGCGTTTAGAATCGCTGCGTCTTGAGTGGAATCGTGGCAACTACAGTAATATTCAGACGGAAGTGAGGTGAAGTTTATTTGTAAGTCGGGTCAGTGAAGATAAGAAAAAGCAGGTAAGAAGAAGTTACACCTTGGAGGAACTGAAGGAATCTACTGGTGAAATACATTGAAGCAGTAGTTACACTACTCTCGATTTGATCAGAGAGACGGACGGATTGCCATATCGTAGTGGATAAGCTTAAGATGTGTGGATCAGGATATATTGAGGAAGACTTGTGTCTATATTGGAACTTGCAACACATTCTTGGTCCCCACTGTTCGTAGAACAACTAAAAGGAAATGTATAATGAAAGACACTGGAATTGATTTTTTTTCTAAGATGAGAGGGAAGGCTGTGTACCAACCCACCAGAGAGAGAGAGAAAAGAGAAGGATTGATATCACAATTTAGATGATGTTTATAAATGGCTGTGATGGTGTGACACAACAAAGGGAGCTTCTTTCAATTTTGGTGAGCGATGAAGCCCATCCTCCAGCAGCTATTACCTGAAACCAGAGTGAAGGAAGGAATGATAAATAAATCTTATGATTACCTTCTCATTACGCCAAGGAAGATGTTCATGATTCTGGATCCGAATACTGGAGGACTTTAGTCGTCTGGTGTTGGGCGAAGGTTGACCGTGGTGTAAACATGACGCGTCTGATGCGTTATTATTTCAGTCCACATCACGTATTGATTGGGTCATCCTCGTCAGGATGGAGGCATCCAGTTGTAGATTACCCCTGAAATTACCTTCATTGAGAGAACCATTAATAAACCATCGCAGAGAAATTTGCTCATTAAGAGACCAGTTAATCATTACTCATAGACTGTCCCATTAAGGGGAGTCGTTAATGAACTGACCTTGATAATGATCCTATTAAGGGAACCAGTTCGCCATTATCTCTGTGAGAAATCTCGCCCATAAAGAGAATCTCTTAATCACCGACACCGGAAGCACAGCTCACTCTCCCTCCCTCCCCCGTCTCTAGGTGAGTCCAACCGGGAAAATGATATACTGGTTTACTGATGAAGGTGTAGGCAGGAACACCCTGGACTGGCAGACTTGTTACCTGGGGGAAGTGATCTGTACACACACACATACTCTCTCTCTCTCTCTCTCTCTCTCTCTCTCTCTCTCTCTCTCTCTCTCTCTCTAGGTTGCAGAAAGAGAATTCAACCCACAGCAGATTTCCCCGTAAGATATCTCTGCGTGGGTTGGTGGGTTACTGAAGTCTCAAAGATGGGAGAGAGATGGTGTATGGTGGGGGCAGGGACAGGCCAGTAAGAGGTGACATGATGGTTGAGAGAGTGGGAAATGTGGGAGGGTAAAATATGGGAGTCGTAGGAAAGAAGGTGGACATGTAGAACTTGAAGTTGGGAAGGAACGTAGAGGCTATACGAGGAGTGAGCGAGTGAAGTGCTCTGTGCATCCACCGACCTCCCTTCCTCCCTTGGTGCTGACTTTAGGGCCACATTGTCAGGGAAGTGTTTGCACGACGGTTTGACTACGCGAATTATTTTACGATGTTTACCTTTTTTTTTTTTTTTTCAATGCGTCGACCTGACAGCGGAAGGCTTTGGTCATTAGCGAGAAGTGCTGAGGGTGATGATGCTAGGCGCTCCGGCCTGTGTCAGCGAACTATTGTCAACTGTTTAGGTTAACTTCTCCATGTGATTGAGACGGGCACCGTGAAATGCCCACGGTGGCCATCGCGAAATTGCCCGAGGCCACACCGCGAAGTAGTGTAGGCCATGCACCGCGAAATACCACGGTCAATCACCGCAAATAATTAGCTGAACCGTAGAGAGGACTTGCATCACCCGGCGCAAATTGACGCAGGTCACCACGGCAGAACACCCCCGGCATCTGGTTCTCTATAAACCTAGATACATGCGCCCCAGTTCCCGGGGGCAGGGGCGGGAAACTCACCCCTATCTTCCCCTCCTCCTACCCCCTTCCCCATCGCGAAACACTCGATTCCCTTCGCGAAATTCTGCGGGTGCCTCCCGCGAACTGATGGGGTTAACAAGGTTGATAGGAGAGGGTTATAGCCAGCCGGCCAGACCAGCTGTTGTTGTTATTGATTTTTTAGTCCGCCTGTTTGGTTGGGAGGCTTGTTTGGGATGGGGGGTTGGTGGGGGGGAGGAAGAGGGAGATTGTGAGAGGGAAAGTTGGTTGGTGAGTAGGGGGAATGGAGTGGAAGGGGCAGTTTGTGCGAGTGTAGAGAGGGGTGCGACCAACAGTTTGGGAGAGGACAAAGAAGGTGGAACTGGCGGTTTGTGTGCCAAGTAGAGGGAGGGAAATGCAGCGGTAGAGGGAGTGTGCTTTAGATTGCCTCTGACGAGATTCTGGTGAAATGCCGGGCTTAGCGCGTACCGCTCACCGCAGACAAATGTAAGGCTACGAAAACTGTGTCGAGTGAGTTGCATGTTGTCGAGTGATATATGTGTCAGAAGGAGAGCCATAAGCCTACGTTTGGGTGAGACAGAGAAGAAAAAAGATAGCTACATGGGCCAAGGGAGTGAAACTTGACATTCACTGAAGTGCTGGCTCACTGCGCAGCCGTCACTTACCCTCCCGGTATCCAGGCGGGTAGTGCCGGTCATATACCTCCCTCCCTGGTCGTCGGTGGCTTACGGGAGGGGGAGCGAAGGGAATAGACAGCGTTGCGAGGTATGGGGAGAGCTCGCCTGAGGGTTGACGCAACAGAGAGAGTGAGTGAGGAAAGAGGCACCGTGCACTGGATGGTTTGTGGGGAAGGTACAGTGGGTGGAAGTGCTGGTTTGTGGGAAGGTACAGTGAATGGAAGTGCTGGTTTGTGGGAAGATGGGAGGAGAGGAAGTGGAAGGGATAGTTTGTGAGATAGAGGCAGTGTAATGAAGTTAGTGACAGGACGGAAGCTCTGTGATGGACAGCCAGTCGAAGTGAGAATGGGAGGTGGGGGAAGGGGGAGGAGCTGTATATACCTCTGATTGTCCAGTATACTTCATGATAGACCCGGTATACTATAATGATATACTCTGTAGATACCCAGTATACTATAATGATATACTTTGGAGCTCAAGAAATATCCTGTGTTGTATAGCAGGTTACGAGAATATGCTTGATGGAATAGCAGTCTGGTGTTGTGTTATTGTGTGGTATACTGCAGGGTATGACCAGATCCCGTATGGTGGTGGGAGGTGGTAACTTGTCCTGGATATTGCTTCCCAACACCCTCTGCTAAATTCAGTGAAGGTGATGCTATGAATATGCAGGCAAGACCACATACTGCTCGCCGGGAATACTGCTTCCTTACTGGGGGCGAGTGTGAGTTGTGCGCACGGTCCATGTTGTGTGATGATTTTTTGAGGGGGAAGTGAGGGGTATTATGAGGTGAGGAGGAGTATGGATAGCAAGGTAAGTTGTGTGGAGGATGGTGTTTAGTATGTGTCTAAGGGAGGGAGCCTGTACTCATGATGATGATGTGAGGGATGGAGAAGTTATGAGGTGGGTTTTCAGGCAGGGTCATAGGTTTCTGGGGAATGTTGCAGGAGGTTGTGAAGGGAGGTGGACAATTATGATGTTTGTTGTGAAGGGCTTTCGATGGATTGTCGTGGTATGAGGAGAATTGTGAGGGAGGTCATGATATGGTTTATGAGAACAGTAGGCTGTGAGGTGGATTATTGGGAGGTTGTTAAATAGATTCTACAGATTATGTGGTATGTTGTGTGTTTATGAGAGAGAGAGAGAGAGAGAGAGAGAGAGAGAGAGAGAGAGAGAGAGAGAGAGAGAGAGAGAGACTATCTCAAGAAGCAGATGCTGAGGATGATCAAGATGCCCAGTTCTCGAGAATGTGAGGTAGGTTATGAGGGATGTTGTAACGCCATGTATGAGGGACATCATGGTTTGTAGTGCAGTGCGGCACGCTGTGCTGTAGTTTATGAGGAAAATGATGTTGAGGGGACATTAACGAAGCAGTTTGTGCGGCAGGTTCTGGGATGGTTTTGTGGCAAGACAGGCCGGTTATGAGGAGAATATGAGTTGAGTTGGAGAATATGAGTTGAGTTGGAGAATATGAGTTAAAGGAGGATGAGTCTGGGGAACTGTGTCATTTATAACAACATATTCTCAGTAACTTTATTGACGTAAAGAAAAGAATATTCGAGAATATTAAATGCAGTAAAACCTCACCTGAATGACTGAAATATTCTGAAATTTACCAGACGTTTGGATCGTGCTGGAATTCTCATCAGAACAGTTTTTGGACGGCTGAAGGTTGACTGAAGAGTTTTTATTTAACTGTAGATATAAGATTTAACTGTAGTGATAAGAGGAGTTGTAAGTATTTTAGAAGTGATAAGAGGAGTTGTAAGTATGGGCATTGTTATCTTGGGTGTTGACTCACAGTAAGATAACGGAAATTTTGAAAATGGGAAGCGATGCTGTAAGGTAGCGGAGATTTTGAAAATGGGAAACGATACTGTGAGGTGGTGTTAGCATGTAGTGGCTAGTGGCAAGGATGGATGAGGTGGGGGGGGGGGGCTCATTCATCCTCACTCCCACGGGATATATGAGGCTGTGTTGCCTGGTATTTTCTCATCATTATGAGTAAGGTCTCATTCCCGTTATGAGAACTCGCTCTTTATCCTCAAAAAAAAAGTTCAGGTTTCGAATGTGCGCGCGCACGACACACACACACACACACACACACGCACACACACACACACACACACACACACACACACACACACTCTAAGATCATTATAGTTATTAAATCTTGGCAGTGAGTTTATCATTTAGGTCTTGAGCCGTGTAGGTATAAGCCTCGTCCGTTATAAGTCTGGAACTGTTATTGAACATAATAGTTATATAATGTTTGACCAGTTGACTCCAAGCCTTACGCTACCTGTACATAAGGCCGGCACTTCGGGGGGGGGGGGGGGGAGAGCCAGTGCGAGTGTGAAGGCGGTACAGGAAATCAATGGAAATAAATGACTTATTCAGTAATGAGGGGGTTCGAATCCCTGCCCAGCCTCCCTCCCGTGGCCCTCCCACTCGGGCCTTATCATAGCATTTTTCCGTTTCTTTCCTTCGCATTCCACCAGTCGCCATCATCTCAACGGTCGTTTCCGTCCCGTTCCTCCTCTGTCTCGGTGTGTGTCCCGTCTACTGTGTTGTCTTTCATAAATCCTTTCAGTTTCTTTCTCTTTCTCTCCTTTGTCTGTTTCTTTCCCATCTCCCCCTCTGTTTCAGCCTCCTTCCCTTCCCCCTTGTCGCTCTTACCGACGCACTTATCTCCTGTTTCAGAATTCTTCCACTTGTTTCATGTGGATCCTCTCACTGTTCTTCTTATCGGTCTCTCTCTCTCTCTCTCTCTCTCTCTCTCTCTCTCTCTCTCTCTCTATATATATATATATATATATATATATATATATATATATGTAGGATATTCTCTCTCTCTCTCTCTCTCTCTCTCTCTCTCTCTCTCTCTCTCTCTCTCTCTCTCTCTCTCTCTCTCTCTCCCCGTCAGCATTCACGTGTAATCACTATCTTCAGTCTGCCTTTTTCAGTCTTCATTATGTTCACCTCCCCTTCCATCTGTGTAATACTTAACCCTCAGGCTCACGATAATGCATTTGTGTGTGTGTGTGTGTCCGTCCGTCTCTCTCTCTTTTCTACCCCTCTTGCTCCGTGACTCGCTCTCTCCCTCTCACTCTGACCTCTCTTTGCCTCTCTTCCCCCCCTCACTTCCGCCCACACGGCGGCACAGCCTTCCTAATTCAAACAACTTTATCTCTCGGACTGTCGCCCGTGCCTGAGGACATCTGAAGGTTATATAATGTGTCTCACGCCTCCACCCACCTCCCATGTGATCCACGCGTCAGGGTATTTTACTCTTGGTCTCTATAAAGGCGCAAATATTAGCATTCATCTGATTTCCTTTTAGGCAGAAATGGGAACAATTTGGGATTTATATTATACACTCATCATATTGTAGGAACTGTCTCCCTTTTCATTGCCTAGTTATGTTCCAGATTTCTAACTCTCTCCTGACTTTCAGTACATAGTACAACTGGTAATTATAATAATAAAGAAGAGAGCAAAGATAGTAGCGCCAAAAATCACGTTAACAAGTAAAACTGCAAACCATTGACTGTAACGGCCATATTTCTTGTACTATTTTCAGCACATGATATTATTCATGGTATACGTGATAATCGTCAGCTAATCTTAGCAGTTTCAGCCTCCATAGTTATATGGTGGTTTTATGTACGCTTGCACGCTCTTCATTCAAATCTACAACATACTGTTCTGGTTCAGAATTATATTGAAAATCACCCACATTTACGCCTTACGTCACTCGCAATGCTTTCTCATTACAACTAGTCCTTCCATCATTTCTACCACACGCCAACCACATTTCCAGGCCATAACTATAAATCTGACCCAAGTCAACAACATTTGTCAGGAATACCATCCATGGCCCAACGCCTCCCATCCTGTAAACAAACCCTGTGCTGCCGTGTACACCAGCCGGCCCCGCTGCCAGGCGCGCACCAGAACAGGTGGTTTTGTGTGGTCCGAGAGGGAGCTGGGGGAGAGTGTGCGCGTGTATGTACGTGTGTATGATGACCGCCGAGGCCATTGATCAATAGCAGTGACTGCTCCCCACTGTGCTTGCCTGCTTGTGTGTGCTTGTGTGGGAGGTTTGGGGTTGGGGGTGTGTGGGAGGAGTTGGGTACGCGCGGACCCCAGCGCATTTGTATCGGGTTTTTAGTTTATTATTAAGTCTTTAACATTTGTGTACGACTGTTTGTACCGCTTAACTATAAATTTTGATAATTCTATACTTGTAACATACCCTTATACGTTGTGAATAATCACTCCTACATTTAGGAAATTTGTGTTATTTTTGAAGTGGCTGTTACATCTATACCGGATTTCGCTTATATTCCACTAATTTGAATTAGTCACCATTATTATGATTCATTAGTCTTATTTGAACCATCAAAGCCGTGTCTTAATATGGCTACGCCCAGAATATGAGTACAATGGCTAGGAAGTGTTTATTTTAACTACGCGAGTGCGATGAACTAAACTTTGATTCCGTCTCTAAACCTTCAGAGAGGGTTAACTTAATGCCATGAGTACATTAATAGTAACTCGTGGATATTGACGATACCATAACGAGTACAGTGAAACCCAACATGATGACTTGATTCTTTGAGCTCAATGACACCTTTCTTAGAGTATCGTAAGTTAGCATTGAGGATATGATGAGTACGATGGCAACCTAAGAGTGCTACAACATTGTTGATTATTGTAAAAGGTTCATTCATTTTATATAATGGTTATTTATTGTACTCTAGAGTTTATCATACTTGAGGAATTAGCTACATGTGAGACCGTATCTTTTCTTCATGGCCGCGAGCCGATATCTGAACATGTCATTAGCCCCTTGAACACCACTTACGCACGACCGTACTACCCTTGGGAATGATGGCCTGGCCCCTGACCGGAAAAAAGGCAGAGGGTCGCACAGTTGTGCTCAAGTGTTTAAATCCATCAAAATTCGTCCGTATGTACAGTTACGTCAATATTATTTCCGCACAAAGCACTACAGTCCCAGAGCCTAAGATAACCTTACAAGTGAGATGGCTCCCACTGACGTTTCCATTTTCTTCAGTATGAGAGTGGACTGTCTGCTTTATTCCACGACCCTCGCCCTGCTCTGTTGATAAAATCAGCTCTGATTGTTGACTAGGTTTAGCTACACTGCTTAGGGTAAATTTGATAGTATATAGAATCAGTGCACGGCCCCTTACTTACGTGGCATACTTGCGCTGAAGCTGTGTAAATGCATAAGCTAATGGCATTTTTTCAAAATAAGGTAGTGTAGTAAAGTATATATATATATATGTATATATATATATATATATATATATATATATATATATATATATATATATATATATCCGCATTAAAATTTAAGATAATTTCGGCGGAGTAATTCTCTCCAAAGCTGGATAACGGCCATGGGTTGAGTTAGCACAGCTGGAAGATTAAAGTAAGTAGGCTGCTTATTTCAGTTCGTACAACGTCACTTCAACGGTCGTTTTCAGCACACGATACAAGTGCACTATTAACATCAGGATGAATTTGATATTTCATGACACCAGTTTTTTTTTTCATTTTTTATTTTACTGGTAGTTTATGTTAAAACATTTTTCTTTCGATGTTGATTTATGTGTTCATGGTTTTTAGATTATTTCCTTTGGAATGGGAAAAGATATTTTATTCATAATTTGTAATTTCAAGGGAATGAGAAAGGATAGGCTCAAATATATGTCCACAAAATTATAAGCTCAAGTAACGTTTATCCTCGTTAACACTTGTGGTTTGAATGATAGTATGTAATTGACATAACAGGTTTCATCAATACACATCTAGTTTACAATGCCATCGCTTTAGTGATTTTTGTCTTTATGATCGGTTTACAGTCTCAATATATTTATTTCTCTTAGTCACACTCCATCATACAATAAGAGTATTGCTCCTTTTTACTCGAAATTTTACATTTGGATTTACCTATTTCACAATGACTCTTGTGCCACATGCAGAGTACGATGACACCGTCTCTCGTGTTGCCCATTGATTTATAACTGGGTGGGTGTCATGTTATTTTGTTGGGTTCTGTTCTTTCACGACAGTGCATTGTAACAGAACAGGTATCTTATTGCACATTGCCTTAACAGGTTGATTTGCTTATTAGTTGGACTTTTTGCCTATTGATTGGCAGGGTAATAAGGCCGTCAGCGGCTAGTTATATCCTTCGATGGATTTTTTTTTATGAATAACTACACTTGTTCAAAAATTGTATTTACCATGCGATGATGATGTGATTCATTGATTACACATTTAGTCGACAAAAATTAGTATAGCTCGATCGGTACATATTTCAATATAATGTATAAAGGTCTTGTCTTTTTAATTTTGATGTTAGGGGAACTTCATGGTTTTTCCCATGTTGGTTCCAGGAAGTTTAACGGTGGGAGGTTGGGGGAAGTTGGCCGAAGGGGAAACTATGTTAGACTTTACCTCTTGACCCCCACTTGCCGTTATACATTTTTTTTATTCGTCTTACAAGTCATGTAAAAGCTTTGCAACATTTTTAATTCCTTTCCGAGATATATTGAATGCTGATGAATTGTGATTTGCATATTGATTTATAAACGTGTTGATTAACAGTGCCACATCGGAATAGGTCAAGACTAGGTTAGTAAAATAAATCGTGGCTAGTTTATACTATCAGAACTTTCAGGTTTATTTTTGAGTCCGGTTAAGTTGTATCAACTTGAAAAAAGTAACGCTCAGATTACGATGTTGTGATGTGATCATCTGCCATTTATTAAATCGTGCAGAGTGCGTTTTGTAGGGCTGTGTGTGATGCATGCGTCATTGGTGTATTATTTGTAATTGTTAGTCATGCAGAGCATAGTGTTTTTTGTCGGGCATAATGAGACGTGCTGAAGTCTGTATATTGTTGGTCTGTGAATCATGTTTGATGTACGTATATATTGTGGGTTTGTGAATCATACTGAAGGGAAATACTCTCATTTGCGTTGACCTCTTCTTGTTTTCCCTCACATGAAAACTATAGTTTTCATTATTCCTCCATTACCTTGCCAGGAGAGATTGGCTTGGTGTTCCCCTCTCATAACGGGAGGAGTTTCTGTGTTGCAAGTTATTACATTAAATTCCAATTAAATTTCTAGAGCGCAGGAGTCGTTCATGAAAGTGTTTGTAAGTTATTGTTTTACTTTCAAAAACATTTAACCTGACCTTGGCCAGTTAAGGATCGCTTAGCCTGTGTGTAGGTGAAAAGTTGTGTACATTGAACATGCAAACACACGAGCCTCCGTGGTGTGGCGGTTAACGTTTACTGACCGTCATGCATGCACGGGCCGCCGGGATCAAACCCGCATAGGTACGAATCCAGGTCGCGGCAGCCGGTCCACAGTCCACCCAGCTGTTCATCCCCCCTTAAGTGGCTAGTCTACAAAAATGGGCAACTGGCAGATGCTACGATGTTTGTGCGCGAATACATATATAGGAGTAAATACATGGTATGCACATATCAGAAACGGGGGAGAATGAGTTTAAAAGTCTCTCCACATTCATATTAATAGTTATCACACACACACACACACACACACACACACACACACACACATCAATAAATGAGGCTCTAGGAGTGTAGAACTCTTTTTTCGTGATACAATTAAATATTTACACACAATACGTGAAACTTCCTCTGTTGATCGCTTTAATTCAACGGGGTAATATTTTTTCTTAAATGAATATTAGCAGTAACAGAGAACCTTACCTGAGAGACATGAGAGTGGGGTATAGCACCCTCAGTTCTCACAACGAGATTGTGCCATTAATCAGAGAGAGAGAGAGAGAGAGAGAGTCCTAGAGAATTGGTGAAAGAAGGACAGAGAGAGGGATTGAAGAGGGTCTGGATATGTAGGATGGTCGGGAGTAATTTGATATGTTGTGCCAGTGGCCGTCCCAGGGTTCCTATCCATAACACAGTCAAGGCTGAGTTACTCTCGCTGTGAGGTGGTTGGTGGCATCAGCTGCGGTGGTGCGGCTCTTTTCCTACTCTGCTAACTTCATTGTCTCGCTTGATTCCAGTAGGATAATCATCATCTTCGTCTTATTATTATTATTATTATTATTATTTATATTATTGTCATCATTATTATTATCATTATTATTATTATTATTATTATTATTATTATTATATCCTTTTTTAGCTTTCATTTAATTTTCCCTTTCGACTTTATTTTTCATTTATATTTCTCAGCGTTTCCTTAATTGTTTCTTTTTCGTTATTTTCTAATTATGTTTAAGTCTTGTCTATTTTTTTCTTTATATTTTTATTTTTGTCCACCGTGGTCTTCTTCATAAAGTTTTCTTCCATATTTTCTATCGCTTTTCTTTCCATTGTATTATATTTACATTTTCCATCGTACTTTTCATATAGTTTATTTTCTTTATAACCACTTAACAGTTTTGCCTTCGTTCACATGTTCTTTAAGTTGTTCACATTATTTTATTCTTCATATTATTATCTTTATGGTACACTTTTAAGCAATATTTAAGCAGTATCTTATGGTATACGACCAAACCTTAAGTAAGGTATTTTAATTTAGTACAGTTTTTGTATAAGAATAACTCTGTACGTTGAATAGATCAGAATGTGAGAGTGAACAGTGTTCTCCTGTACGTTCAGTAGATCAGAATGTGAGTGAACAATGTTCTCTCTTGTTCTCCCTTCCTTACCACTCATCCCCTAAAGAATTATTAGTGCACCCTTCCTCTGCCTGGCTCTTGTTTTCACCAACCGCCGCTATGGTTTCGTCGCTTTTCTCTATAGAACAGAGTAGGTTTCTTTTGTTTTAGAACAGTCCAAGCGGCTTTTGACATAAAGCTGTGTCTTAGAACAGCAGTTTCTAGCGGGTTTAGACTTACAGCATTCGGTTCACAGCAGCTCCGGTAGGATTTGTCTTGTGACTTTTGTTTGCAGATAGTATTGCCGGCTATTTTAGGGGAGACCAGGCAGATTTTGTTTCATGGCTAATGTTTTAGCGTAAACTTGACGGGTTTTGTTTCAGAGCGGTCATGAAGGATTCTATCTCGTGGCTTTTGTGTGAAGGCAGCCATGCCTATGCCTGCCTTTTATTTTTTTTTAAGACAGTCTTTTCCACTTTTGTTTTAGAGCAAGTCTGGCAGGTCCGGTATCTTAGCTTTTACTGCAGACGAGTCCTGACGGCTTTTATTTGTTAGGTTTTGTTTGAGGAAGAGTCTTCTTGAGCATTCCTGACGGATTTTGTTTAATTTGGTTGTGGGGGGCATCAGTCTGAGCCTTTTATTTATGTTCTAGATTATGTCAGCATTTTCTCTGCTTTGTTTTCACACTTCTTGATTTTGTGGAGAAGGCTTCATTTAGGAACTATCGGCTCTTTGTTATAATGCTTGGCTGTTGTGTTCTTACTCCCACGGTGATTGACGTAGCTTTTGTTTTTCCTTGTGTCCTGATTCGTGGGTCATGGGCTGGGTTGCGTCCGTCCTGGTTTTTGTTTCATGGGTTGTGGTGCCCTTTGTGGGTTTTTGTTAACGTCCGTTGTGGGTTTGCCATGTCCGTTGTGGGGTTTTGTATGTCAGTTGTGGGTTTGGTGCGTCCGTTGTGGGTTTTATTACGTCCGTTTTGGGATTGGTACGTCCGTTGCAGGTTTTGTATGATAACGTTTTAGCGTACGTGTTGTGTGCCTCTTGTTAGATCAGGGGCTTCTTATATTCATACTATTGTTCCGCCAGTCATTCCCGTGGACTCGGCTTTTGTATCTGGGCTTTTCGCTCTCAACAACAGCAGTGTTTACGCTCCTGGTGCTTTTGTTTAGTCAGCCTCAACGACCTTAACCTGGGCTTTTAATCGTCAGCTGACGTACACACACTGTAGCACACACACACACACACACACACACACACACACACACACACACACACACACACACTCACTATATGTTGCTCATAGCTGGCAAACCCAAGAATATATTTGATTCTAATGGAAAAAGGAGACGAACCACGTAACCCTTCTAATTCTAATTCTGATTCAGATGGAGTGTTAGAATTCACACTTTTTAGTTCCGATGGAAAATCATTTGTTCATTGATGATGACATATATTAATCCAGATGTCGTTGGTGCTCATTAGGTATCACTGAAATATATGAGGGAGGGGATATACCCCAGCACCAATTAAAAGGCACGTGACTGAAATTGATATTGTTGTTATTTGGGTAGAATAACAGCTGTAGCATCACCAACGATTGATTGTGAACATAATGAAGAGATGCGAGAGTACGGAACAAAGGCAAGAATGCGTACAAGTGTTTGGAATGAACACTTTTATCATAGAAACAACGCATATATATATATATATATATATATATATATATATATATATATATAAAACAGGCCAGATCCTTCCATTCCCTCCCCCCCTCCCTCTCTCTCTCTCTCTCTCTCTCTCTCTCTCTCTCTCTCTCTCTCTCTCTCTCTCCACATCCCATTTACACTTTGCCATATTCTCCGGTGATGTGTCATCTCCTCTCTCCCGTCTGCCTTAGCTGTTCCTCGCCGCACGCAGTCGGCCAGTAGTTGGCCCCGGCTTGTGCCCGGCCTGACTTCTACCGGTAGCATCATCAAGTGTACCTCGGCCCTGCACCAGACTCTCTTCTGGAAGTTAACAATTCATGCAGCCGGGCTTTACCGACATGTTCCGTCAATTTTGACTCTTTTATCTTCCTTTTTCTTCTCTATCTCGTTGCCACTGTCGATCATTTTGACATTATTGGTGAACAGAGACCGATAAAGGAAAGGAGATAAGTTGGTAGAGCAGTTGGTAGAAGTGGTGAATAGGTAGACTGAACAGCATCTCAAAATTTCAGTGATACATAAGTAAGGGAAATCATCACCGAAATGGGAAGTTAGGAAAATGTAGATTTATACGTGTCTAAGATGTATGTGACATAGCAAAGTCGTCCAGTGCTGTGACCTTAACTAAGATATGGCCTACGTGTCGAGTGGTTTAATCTTTTGATACAGAGAAAGAATTCTTTGTTGTAACGTCAGCCCCACAGCTTAATGTTTGAGATCGTAAATTTGACATATAACTCAAGAGCACCAACTATTGAAATGTTTACCAGCTCTGGATGGGCTGAAAACCTTGGAGATGATCGTGCTGTTTGGTGAATGTAGTGTGGTGGTGGTAGGTGAAAATAGTGTAGGGTTGTTAGGTGGCAGCAGTGTAGGGTTGTTAGGTGGCAGCAGTGTAGGGTTGTTAGGTGGCAGAAGTGTAGGGTTGTTGGGTAGCAGCAGTGTAGGGAGTGTTCGCAGTGTTGACCTAACAAAATGAGAGAGGTGGAGACTGAGTCCACGCTACCCACAACCGTGTGCAGATCCTGGGAGCCCTCGGGGAAAATCTTTCCTTCGTGAATCTTCTCTTGCTTCCTGAAGGATCTGTATAGACGATCTGGGATTACCAGGCCGAGCCACAGTGGGCCGGGAGGGCGCGCTCCCGGCCTGGCTTGGATGTCGCTCTGATGCCTTTGATGGCGGTGGCGAGAGAGGTCTTGGGAGAGAGATACCCTCCATGAGGAGGAGGAGGTACCGATACTGGCGGTGTGCGTTTATCCTGGAGGAGGGCGGGGAGAGGTGTGTGTGTGTGTTTGTCGGGGGGGGGGGGGGGGGGTCTGGGGTGAGAGGCGCCACTGAAACCGGTTTGGAAAACAAGGGAAAGGGTGTATGGTAGAGGGATCCAGGACTGTCCGTAGCCTCAGGACGAGAGTGAAGGAAGAGGAGTCGGGCACTGGTAGAGGGGGGGGGGGGCACTTCCTTATCTAGTACGCCGTCAGAGCTTCTTATATCCTGAATAATGTCCATGTTCCGTGCAACGCTTAATTCACAATTTGAAACTTTCTAGAATTACGTCTTTGTTTCTGTTCGTTGGTGGGGGAAAGAAAATAATTTTTGATGGTTTCGGTAAAGTTCCAAATCTTAACCTTTCAGTCCACGGAAAAATCTTCGTGTCTTCAGTAGAGGGAGGTGATTCCCTCCTCCCCCGTAGCACCTGGGGCGTCCGGCGGCGTATCGTCACCGTGACTTCGTTTGGCGCAGACCATGGCATGAGGGACGTGGTTCCCCTGACGGTAGTGGGTGATCGTCCCTCCCACAGCGTCATGGAGAACGCTTGTACCCGCCTGGGACACCTGATGAAACTCTCACCTCTTCCCCTCCTCCCCCATCATCTTTTGGTCCTGGGAAGCGGCGACGACTCTCTCTCTCTCTCTCTCTCTCTCTCTCTCTCTCTCTCTCTCTCTCTCTCTCTCTCTCTCTCTCCTTCCCTCCCTGGTCGTCGTCGTCGTCTCCGGGTGCTCCTTTCTCTGTCTTCCCGTCTAAGCTCAGTACTTCCTCAGCATTTCCCGGTCTTCCGGCAGACCCCAGCGTCTCTCTCCAGGCTGCATCACGCGAGAGTCCTCGCTTTGTACACAGCGAGATCACGAGATAGATATGATTGGCTGTAGAACTAGATTCAAAAGTTTATATGATATTCTGGAAATAAATGGAATCACATATACTGATAAACACACACAAATATATATATATATATATATATATATATATATATATATATATATATATATATATATATATATATATATATATTTTTTTTTTTTTTAAAGAGAATTAGGTTCTGGATCCTTTGAAGTCGCAATATGGGAAAAAGCAAAAAAATTCAGTTGGTGTGTTCCGTGCCGCCCTCTGGTGTGTTCCGTGCCACCCTCTGGTGCGTTCCGTGCCACCCTCTGGTGTGTTCCGTGCCACCCTCTGGTGTGTTCCGTGCCACCCTTTGGTGTGTTCCGTGCCACCCTCTGGTGCGTTCCGTGCCACCCTCTGGTGTGTTCCGTGCCACCCTCTGGTGTGTTCCGTGCCACCCTTTGGTGTGTTCCGTGCCACCCTCTGGTGCGTTCCGTGCCACCCTCTGGTGTGTTCCGTGCCACCCTCTGGTGCGTTCCGTGCCACCCTCTGGTGTGTTCCGTGCCGCCCTCTGGTGCGTTCCGTGCCACTCTCTGGTGTGTTCCGTGCCACTCTCTGGTGCGTTCCGTGCCACTCTCTGGTGTGTTCCGTGCCACCCTCTGGTGCGTTCCGTGCCACCCTCTGGTGTGTTCCGTGCCACCCTCTGGTGTGTTCCGTGCCACCCTCTGGTGTGTTCCGTGCCACCCTCTGGTGCGTTCCGTGCCACCCTCTGGTGTGTTCCGTGCCACCCTTTGGTGTGTTCCGTGCCACCCTCTGGTGTGTTCCGTGCCACCCTCTGGTGTGTTCCGTGCCACCCTCTGGTGTGTTCCGTGCCACCCTCTGGTGTGTTCCGTGCCACTCTCTGGTGTGTTCCGTGCCACCCTCTGGTGTGTTCCGTGCCGCCCTCTGGTGCGTTCCGTGCCACTCTCTGGTGTGTTCCGTGCCACTCTCTGGTGTGTTCCGTGCCACTCTCTGGTGTGTTCCGTTCCACTCTCTGGTGTGTTCCGTTCCACCCTCTGGTGTGTTCCGTGCCACCCTCTGGTGTGTTCCGTGCCACTCTCTGGTGTGTTCCGTGCCACCCTCTGGTGTGTTCCGTGCCACCCTCTGGTGTGTTCCGTGCCACCCTCTGGTGTGTTCCGTGCCGCCCTCTGGTGCGTTCCGTGCCGCCCTCTGGTGTGTTCCGTGCCACTCTCTGGTGTGTTCCGTGCCACCCTTTGGTGTGTTCCGTGCCGCCCTCTGGTGTGTTCCGTGCCACCCTCTGGTGTGTTCCGTGCCACCCTCTGGTGCGTTCCGTGCCACTCTCTGGTGTGTTCCGTGCCACTCTCTGGTGTGTTCCGTGCCACTCTCTGGTGTGTTCCGTTCCACCCTATGATTCAATCTTGATGGAATATATCGAGGAAATAAAATTGTAAAACTATTGAAATCTCGCGTGTACACGTCCCTCACAGGTGCGCTGACCTGTGTCTCACCTGTCAGGTCAGTCATGCACCGGTCCCTCAGCCCTGTTGCTGACTTGGATGTGACCTGTGTTGCCAGTAACATGCCTCCTCCATGACCTGAGTAAGAACTGTGACCTGTTTGGCCAGTAACATGCCTTCTCCATGATCTGAGTGTGACCTGTTTGGCCAGTAACATGCCTTCTCCATGACCTGAGTGTGACCTGTGTGGCCAGTAACATGCCTTCTCCATGACCTGAGTGTGACCTGCGTGGCCAGTAACATGCCTTCTCCATGACCTGAGTGTGACCTGTGTGGCCAGTAACATGCCTTCTCCATGACCTGAGTGTGACCTGTGTGGCCAGTAACATGCCTTCTCCATGACCTGAGCGTGACCTGTCTCATCAGGTACTGGAACAGGTCTGTAGGTCTCACGTCCTCGTCTGTCGCTGTGTGTGATCATCCATCGCCCTTCGTCGTAGTCGATTCACCTCTGACCCCTCCTCCTCATCAGAGGTCATGCGTTGTTTGAAACGACTCCGGGAACCTCAGTGACCCAGTGGTTACAGGGCCTCGATTTGACGTCTTTTATTGAGTATCGTGCTCTGTTGCCCCCGTGTGCACCTCTCGTGGTCAGCAACGGTAGACGAGGCCCCTCGCCCGTCGCTCATGGTCCATAGTCCCCTTCCACACGCCTTTCTCATCTCTTCCACATTGGTTATGTTTATCGCTGATGCCCTCATGTTCTGTCTTCTGACTGTTCCACACTCTCGTACCACCAGCTCCTTTGTCTGGTCCACATTCCCTCCTCCAACTCTACTTTCCGTTCTGCAGTCCAACTTCCTTATTGTTTCTCCCCAAAGTGCATTCCTTCATTCCTCACTGTTCATCCCATTCCACACAACTGATTCATTCCTTCTCTATCGATCGCGCCATCCGTTCCACATTCCGTTTCTCACCATTGCCTCACCCATTCCACCTGCCCTCCCTCGCCAGTGGTCCATCCATTAAACATTTCCTCCCAGGCCGCTGGCTCCAGTATCAGCTCTATATTTCCCTCCACTGCTCTCCTCTCCCCACTCCAATTTCGTTTCATTCTCAATTCCACCTTTCGTCGCTGTTCCGTTCACCCGTCCCCCGGTCCCAGCATCTTCCGTTCTGTCCCGCGTCACGTCACTGTTCCGTTCACCCGTCCCCCGGTCTCAGCATCTTCCGTTCTGTCCCGCGTCACGTCACTGTTCCGTTCACCCGTCCCCCGGTCTCAGCATCTTCCGTTCTGTCCCGCGTCACGTCACTGTTCCGTTCACCCGTCCCCCGGTCCCAGCATCTTCCGTTCTGTCCCGCGTCACGTCACTGTTCCGTTCACCCGTCCCCCGGTCTCAGCATCTTCCGTTCTAAGTCTCGCGTCACTGTTCCATTCACCCGTCCCTCGTCACCAGTAACGCCATCAGGCGGTAAGGAGTCACCGTGACCGTTGGGACTGTGACGTAATCCTGTCATTTTTGAACTGTTCTTGATGACGTGTCTGTGTCCTTACTTAAGTCTCTTCCTTCGTATCTCCTTCATTCATTACTTTCATCTTTATTATCCAGATTGCTTTTTATCTTCTCGTCGTCGTGCGGAGTCTACCTCCACCCATAGTTTCGCTAAAGCGTTCATAGAAATTTCTTCTTATCAGTTTTTTTTTTACGTTTTCTCTAAATCTCACGTTTTCTTATTTACTCTGCCACATTACCTATCTTCCCTCCCTCCTTCCTCCCTTCCTTCGTTCTCTTCCTTCCTTCCTTCCTCTCCTTCTTGTTCACTTCTTCCTCTTCACTCTCTTTCTTGTGTTCGTCTCTCGTTCAACCCACCTACGCGCCCTGCACACCCGCCTGATGCTGGGAGATGCCTGTTTGTTGACAGCTTCCCAAGATTAAATACCAGTTTTCATCGGTATTTAGTGGCGATGTTTAATTATCTTCCTAATTATTATAATGTCCCCCCCCCCATCCTCCTCCCCCTCCCCCTCCTCCTGGTCCGTAGTGGCTGACCACCACAACACAGGTCATCGCCTGCACCAACCCCGCCCCCTCGTATGAATATATCTTGGTACAACACGTAGGAGTTATGATTATATTGCTGAGTTTGCGAGTTTGCATAGTTGATTTGCTTACATTGACCAACGCATATGTTTGTCTTCCATCTCTTCCCACACATCTCCCTTCCCCCCTTCCTCTTTCCCCCTCTCCCCCCCCCAACACACGTCTCTTCCCCCTACGAACACACACACACACACACACACACACACACACACACACACACACACACACACCTCCCCCTCCTCCTCCTCTCCACACCCCACCCCCAGCGGCCCCCCGTCTTCCGCTCCTCACTCACCTGGTGACGTTTAACATTCTGATATTAGACCCCGGATTATCGCTTGACATTTTAGCGTAAAAATTTGTTGTCATATATATATATATATATATATATATATATATATATATATATATATATATATATATTTCCAGTCCCCCGCTCCCTCCCCTTTTAGTCGCCTTCTACGACACGCAGGGAATACGTGGGAAGTATTCTTTCTCCCCTATCCCCTTGGATATATATATATATATATATATATATATATATATATATATATATATATATATATATATATATATATTTTTTTTTTTTTTCATACTATTCGCCATTTCCCGCGATAGCGAGGTAGCGTTAAGAACAGAGGACTGGGCCTTTGAGGGAATACCCTCACCTGGCCCCCTTCTCTGTTCCTTCTTTTGGGAAAAAAAAAAAAAAAAAACGAGAGGGGAGGATTTCCAGCCCCCAGCTCCCTTCCCTTTTAGTCGCCTTCTACGACACGCAGGGAATACGTGGGAAGTATTCTTTCTCCCCTATCCCCAGGGATAATATATATATATATATATATATATATATATATATATATATATATATATGTATATATATACATACATACATACATACATACATAGCACCCTTCCACTTCTTGTAGCATACTTTCCCGAGGGGTGCCAGGTGAGGGTGGTTCCCCTGCCGATACTGTGCCTGACCCTGCCTAGTGAGGAGCTGTTCATCTGCCTCACACCCCACCTCCCAACCAGCCCCACACTCTCCTCCTCCTCTTGGTTATCTTCCTCCTCGTCGTCCCTAGCCTCACCTCCCCCTGCCGGCCCAGACATCATCACTCACGCTCGACAGTTTCATCTCAGAACACATCTTTACTTTTCATTTCCCCAAGCACCACCGCCACACTTCATTTGCATATATCTGGCATTTCCTCGCGTTTCTTTCCTCTGTTCCTTATCACGTAATACGGTATATTACCTGCGGCCTCTCTGGCTTCCTACAGTCTTTCATTCCTGTGGGCCATCTTTATGAGTCTGCCTTTATCCACAGTGTTGCTGTACGTATATACCGCTCTCCTTCTGCCACTGCCTCTGTTGCTGCTGCCCATCCTACACCACAGTCAGCGTGCCTTCCTCCTAACTACCACACTTGCCACTGTTCATTGTACACCGCCCCAGTTTTTCTCCTTGTATTCACTTTTCTTCCATCATTCTCGACTCCACGCGTACATCTCTCTCTCTCTCTCTCTCTCTCTCTCTCTCTCTCTCTCTCTCTCTCTCTCTCTCTCTCTCTCTCTCTCTCTCTCTCATATTTCCTCATCGTATGTTCATCATTCCACCCATCACGCCAGTGTTTCCTTATGATCGAGCTCTAGTGGTGGGGTTGGGCTAGGTAGAGAGCCTCCTGCAGCGCTCTGCATCTCTGTACCTCAGGAATTTTGAACACTGCAACAGATGATCTTGTCATGCACCATCAGATCTTCTGTTGCATGACCTTCCCGCTTGCTGCCCGGCTCTGCACACTTCTTGGTCGCCTTCGTGAGCGAGAAATCCACCCAGAATCTGAGCTTGTCTTGATGTTTCCGTAGAGAGAACTTAATGTAGAAACCTCTTGTTGTACTCAGCGGTTCTCAAGCCTGCTTAATCACGCCAGTGTTTTATATCAACATTAATTCATTAGTTGTACAAGATATTGGATATACTTTTCTCCCAGATATTTGATCTCGGTCATGTTTCTCCTGACGTAATACAGTGTTCATCACACTTTTGTGACTTTCCTGGAGTCATCATCATCGTCATCATAATTCTTCCTCATGATTTCTTGTCTTCTCCACTTCCAACCACTTCCGCGTCTGCCATATGTTTCACACGTCCTCCACCATGGGAGCTGTGTGTGGGGAATGAGCGAAGCCTAGAGATACACACACTTTTTTTTTCCTTTTCGAATCTGCTAGATTCATGCCTGTTGAATATGCACGCACGGGCGGGCGGGCTCCCCCTCCCACCTGGTGTGTGATGGAGGGGAAAGGGGGACGTGGTGCAACATACTAAGGTTAATCAAAGAGATTGGCCCAGAACACCACCCACCATATCTCACCACACTCACACCGTGTGCTATGTGCTATACCACACGGACGTACCACACCGCACACTGTACATACCACACCACACACTGTACATACCAAACCACACACTGTACATACCACATCACACACTATACTTAGCACGTCACCAACTCCACATAGCGGGCCACACACTCTACATAGCATACCACGCACTCCACATACCCAGCATAGCACGGCACACAATCCACCTAGCACGCTAAACACCGTACATAGCACAACACACACCACCACACATCCTCCACTTCAAACTTCACAATAAAAATCATTATTAATGCGACGGTTATCATTTTTCTTGACGAAATCATTCAGTCATTTGTCTTGTCCCATCCATCAGTCAGGTCATATGCTTGGCGCATGTACCTGGCTCTTCGTTCGTTTCGCTGATGAATGGTACAACTTGAGGGAAGGCTGCCAGGTGACAGATGGCCTCTGTATGGAGCGACCCACCACATCAGTACGGCAGACACTGGTGGCTGGTGGTAGAAGGGAACTCGCACGATGATGTGGTACGAGTACACACACCTACCTACCTACCTACCTGGGCTGTAGTGTGGAGAGGGAAATGATGAAGTGAGAGAGAGAGAGAGAGAGAGAGAGAGAGAGAGAGAGAGAGAGAGAGAGAGAGAGAGAGAGAGAGAGAGAGGGTTGTATGTATCATTGTACAATATGACGTAACAGTTAGACACGTCAATTACTTACGCTTCTCATTCATAAAGTTGTGGAGGCAATAACGTCCTCCACGCCCCCCCCTCCCTCCCCCTCTCGGGCAAAATTTTAATTAAAGTGTTTCAACAGAGACAGTCTAGTGGGGGGGGGGGGGGGGGGGCAGAGTGTGGCAGGGGAGTGGGGGATGCCAGCTGCCGTATGTATACACGAGAATGATTCATATTCCACGCATAAGTTCTGATATCCACGATGGCTCACGAATATATGAAAAGACTGTGGAAGCCATGAGAGTATTCTGGGCTTCAAGAGAATATTCTTGAAAGGAAAATATCCCAGAATTTAGGGGGGATGATATAGAAATTATAATGAAGTTTATTTGAGGTTATTGGTAGTGTGACACTGATATAGGGTTACTATCTGAAATCAGTGTTAGTGTGAGGTTGTAATTAGGAACTTGTGTCATCCAGAGTTAAAAACTAGTTTTATTTACACAATATAATGGTTTCGGAGGTAAATAATGAATCACGAATGTGGATATATGAACTACCAGAGCTTGAATTGTGTTCTCGAGGTTTCTCAGGGTAAATAGTAAGATATGGGAGCCTTGTATACATGAGTTCCTGCAGGAGACGTGTCAGATTATTGCGAAACAGTTGAAGATATTAAGGAATAGTAGCGGTAGATAAGCCTTGGCTCATTATCCACAAGGCGGATTTTCTTAACGATGCAAGTGTGTGTGTGTGTGTGTTTGTGTGTATAGTGAGGTTGGGCGCTACTGATGGAGTTGTATGTGAAGGTAATGACATGTTGATGTGGTAGGTGGGTCAGCTGGTCAGCTGGGTGTGTTAGCGGGGAGCAAGCTTCGTACTGACATCTATCGTTAAGGACATTTATATCGTAAGAACAAACTTATATATATATATATATATATATATATATATATATATATATATATATATATATATATATATATATATATATATATATATGTATACAAGGCGAGTTTAGATAAGTGCTTGTAGGTTGTATATAGAAGCGTGAAGTATGTGCGTGTAAATAGCAGCAGGGTGTGTGTGTGTGTGTGTGTGTTGGGGTTGTCTTCCTCCAGGCAGTAACCCCCCCCCCCCCCCCCCCCCCCCCCCCCCCCCGTGCCCTTTTATTGCATTCCTACAAAGGACACAGTTGATGCGCAAACTTTACTGGTTTTATTGTGAGGGAGAAGGAGTGAGGTGCTGATGAGGGGAGGGGAGGGGTTGAGAGGCTAGTCTCGGGAACTCATAGTTCTGGGGGCCAGAGAGGAGGAGGAAGGAGGAGGATTATGACGAAGCGCATGAGAAGGACAGATGACAGAAGACCTGATGGTATACGACGAGGTTATCTGCTGGAGGAGAGTACTAGTGACCTACGCCCATGGTCAGGTGTCGACTTGGGGCAGAAGGTTGGTCGTCCCTGGGACCACATCATCACCCAGCAGGAGAACAGATATGAAGGAACCATCACGTAACACAGAGTATACTGACGTGGATATGTCATGGGGAAGGAAGAACAGAAATTATATTCTGATTTGATTCCAACCTGCATGATAATCTCTGAAGGATATAATTCATAGCCTGTAATTTTAGAAAACAGAAATGTGTTGATATTGTCATTCTCTAGAAGGGAGGCTTATTTAATGATGTTTACTGTCGTTACAGTATATTACTTAGTTACAGTAACTTACTGTCGTTACAATGAATTACCTACAATAACTTACTGTCGTTACAGTGAATTACCTACAATAACTTACTGTCGTTACAGTGAATTACCTACAGTAACTCACTGTCGTTACAGTATATTACTTAGTTGCAGTAACTTACTGTCGTTACAGTATATTAGTTACAGTAACTTACTGTCGTTACAGTATATTACTGTAACTTACTGTCGTTATAGTATTTATCTGGTCGCCTTTGAAATATACTGACAGTGTTTGCCATGACCACATCCCATGGTACATTATTTCAGTGTTCTGTATCCCATCTACTGTAATGGCTTTAACTCACGTTTGTATTACATCTCTGTTCCTTAACATCATATCGTATTTTTGATCATTGCATCTCTGTCTGACAAGAGGAAACTCTGTTGAATCATGCGGTCGAAATTATTTTCAAAACTCGTGTTAGATCTTATGAGAATCTGTGTTAGATTAGGATCTTTCTTACCACGGTGGAATTAGTTTTGTTAGTATTTGTATCGGTTCTAATTATTTTTCGTCTGATAGATTTTGATGACCGAAATTGAACAGTATATTTTAGATGTGGTCTGACTTGCATGTTTTAGAGTTTATATTGGGTCTTTTGTTTTATAGTTTATATATCTAGATTCGAGGAAAATGTAGTTTATATCGTATCTTTCGTTATATAGTTTATATATTTAGATTCGGAGACATAGTTCTTCCCCTATCTCTGAGAGAGGGGAAGACACGTAGAAGTTGAGGGAGGAAGGTCAGCAGAAGGGGAAAGAGAGGGAAAGGTGGGTGTTAAACATGAGGAATTCCCCCCCCAGCCTGCTCCCCTACTCGCATCTCTCCTTCCTCCCCTTCCAACATCTCTTCTTTCTCCCCCTCCCATATTTTTCCCACATTTTTCTCTGCTCTCCCTCCCATATCTCTCCTCCCTGCACCTCTCCCCCTACCCCCGTGTATTTTCTCTTTATTCTTCCCATCTTCCTCTCCACCCTGCACTTCTCCATCATACCCCTCCATTACCTCCCTCCTCCTTCTGTCACCGCCTCCTTCCTCCATCACCCCATCCTCCCTCCCAGCCTCCATCACTGGACCGGGACAACATACTGCTCTCCACACTGGAACCAGGTGGTTATGAGGGGGCTTGAACCCCCTTAGTGGGCTTGGAATCCCTTAGGGGGCAAAACACCCCCTGATGCAACCCCATTTCTCCCTTGATGTTTATATCTGTCACTTGGTTTAACATTAATCAGAAACTAATTTATGCTGATGGGTTTGGTGCTAATTGAAATCTAAGTTCCTTCCCTTGAAGTCTATCTCATACATAAATTGTAGTAAACAAGTTGCAGGAATTATATATTTTCCTCTATTGCTCAGATACAGTATCTGCAGATATTACAAAATATTTTTCGCTTCTCACTGTACTAGAATGTATTGTAATTTGTGAGAGACGTGCCAGTGTAAGCAAGCAAAATATTTTCTTTGATACACTTTTTGTTAAAGATCAGTGCATACTTAACACTCGTTAGCTTTCTTTTTTTTCTCTCCTCTTCACACGTTTTGCATCGTCGGATAAAGTGAGAATTACATGTTTATTAATTTTCAATTTATTGAGATACGTGAGATATTTTGGGCACACGTGCGCTGCCTGTCTTCAGCCAAATGGATTGTAAATGATACAACACAATGAACAGAACAAGAATGATGGTATGTTGATCAGTGGACCGTGTTCCCTCGGAGTTTATGCATGGTACTATGGTCGATATATATATATATATATATATATATATATATATATATATATATATATATATATATATATATATATAGATAGATAGATAGATAGTTTGGCTAGAAAGATAGGTGTTGCTGGACACCCCGCTTCTCAAGGTTACACTGGGAGTGACAAGTCATCTTTAGCAAGGTTGTATTATTTGGAACACAGCCTCGCCAAAGATCTCACTCCAGTGGAGTCCACTTTTCCCTGCTACTGCAAGTTGCGCATCACTGGGCTGCAGGAGGCTTGGAAAGGTGTCCTGTGTAACACCACGACCTTTGTTTAGAAAAAGGTCTTGGCGTAATTATGACAAATATATATATATATATATATATATATATATATATATATATATATATATATATATATATATATATATATATATATATATATATATATCGGTTTATTTCCTGCGGTAGGTTAATGAAATAGTTGACGAAAATGAAATTACTGGAGGCGAGGGGGAGGCAGAGGACGGTTTTAAGAATGGAGGAGACAGTAGTGGGGGAGGTGAACCGGCTGCTGGTGGAGGCTGGGATGAATGGCGGGCGCGGACAGCAGCAGCGCCGCCCTGGTGGCGGGGAGGGGAGGTTGTCCTCCCGTCCCGTCGTCATAGCAACCAGTCCTTTCCTGCTGGATTCGAGGGGGGGTGTTGGGGGGGAGGGAGATGGATGTGTAAGGAAAAGGGTGGGGGGGGGGGGAGGGGGATGGAAACAGGCAAGAGAGACAAAACAGAGGGAGGGTAGAGAACTGACGAAACCATGTGTATGAAGGAGAGAAGTGCAGGAGTTAAGGTGAGAACCAATCTACCTACCTTCTTTTCTACCTATGTATCTACTTTCCTATCTACCTACCGACCTTCTTCTCTATCTACCTACCTACCTACCTTCTTATCTACCTACCAACCTACCTACCTTATTATCTACCTCTCTACCCTCCTACCTTCGAGATTCTATGGCGAGATTTTGCCCAAGTATCAGCGCGTGTCGCTCATCACATGTCATGCTCGGTGTATAACATTGTATGTCCTCTGTCGCTGCACTCATTGTGCACTCACCAACTCTGGGTTAGTCTGGGCCTGACGACAACCATATATCACGTTTTCTTTCAGATTTTTTCTGTAGTTCCTTGTTCGTTGCTAGAGGGAGCGTCAGATACATAATACAGCAAGTCCCGTTTAGTTCCTGTAGCATTCAGGTGCAGGGGCATTGATACCTTCCCTCCCCTGTATTCCCCTACTCTATCGTTTCTCTTACATTCCTCCTTCCTGCCTCCCTCCCTGTACTCCCCTTTCCTTCCCCTTTCCCAGTGGTTCCCCAACCTATACTCCCCACCCACCTTCCATCCCCCTTCCACTGTACATTCGCTTCATTTCCCTGTACTTTCCATTCCTTCCCCCTTCCCTTGTACCCTCCCTTCCTTTCCTTTCTCCATGTATTCTCCCTTCATTCACCCTTCTCTCTACTCCCGCCTCCTTCCCTTCCCTCTCCAATTTTCTGACCTTCCTCTTCCTCCACCCTCTCCTCCCCTCCCTCATACCGCCTCTTTTCATCACCTCACCTGCTCTCTTCTTCCCCCATCACTTCCTCAACTTCTATATTTTCCACTTCTCTTCCATACGTTCTCTCCCTCATGCTCTCTCTCTCTCTCTCTCTCTCTCTCTCTCTCTCTCTCTCTCTCTCTCTCTCTCTCTCTCTCTCTCTCTCTCTCTCCCTGCGGCTTCTTCTTCCCTGTGCCTCATCCTTCTCCCCCCCTCCCCTCGGCCACCACAAGGTCAGATCCCTCACCAGTCTTCGGTATTCTGGCAACTCTCTTTTGTCTCCTTCCCTCTCTCTCTCTCCCCCTTCCTCTTATCCCCTAGCCTTTCCCCCCCTCCTCAGTCATCTTCCCAGCCTTCCCCCCCAACTTAGTCATGTCCCCCAGCCTTCCCCCACCCCCCACCCAAGTCGTGTTCCCCATTTACTTCATAGGATCCTCTCCGTGCCCCCCTCCTCCCCCTGTGGTCACTTCACAGTGTTGGTGCTTCCGTTTTCTGTCTTGGGCGCCGTGCGTGCCCGCTCGGCTCATCCTGGCCTCCTGCAGCGGGTCCTTCATACCACCATCCTCTCTCTCCTCCCCAAGGGTGTTCTCCTGTCTCTCCTTTCCCATGTTGCTTCTCTCTCCCGCTGGTCCTCCTCTCCCCCCCCCCTTCTGTCCCTGTCCTCTGCCCCTCCCGCCTGGTCCCGGGAGGGAAGGGCGCCATTACGGCAAGGTGGTGTGGTGTTCTCCCACAGATCTGGATCTTTTCCCTCCACCCCTTACAAGGAACTCCGCCAAGACGGCTTTCCCGGAAACCCAGGTGGTGGTGGCGGCGGCTCGAGCCTCGCTCGGTCGTCCGGGTAAGTCCCTCCCTGGTCGTCCGTCGTCCTGGGTCGTTCGTCTTCCCGTGAGCCGTCGTCCTTGATGGCTGAGGTCGTGTCCGTCCATCCGTCTGTCGTCCGTTGTCGTTCGTCACATGTCGTCTCCCGTCGTCCGTTCGTGCACCAGTTGTGAATGGTGGTGCGTCTGGTGGTCGTCCCCGTGCGGGTAGTGGTCGTCCCCGTGCGTGCGGTGGTCGTCCCCGTACGGGTAGTGGTCGTCCCCGTGCGTGCGGTGGTCGTCCCCGTGCGTGCGGTGGTCGTCCCCGTGCGTGCGGTGGTCGTCCCCGTACGGGTAGTGGTCGTCCCCGTGCGTGCGGTGGTCGTCTCCGTGCGTGCGGTGGTCGTCCCCGTGCGTGCGGTGGTCGTGTGGCGCGACATGACGACACACACGACCCGTGGTGACCTCATTAACCGGTGTCTCCCGGGTTCCCTATCTGATTATCTCATATTTTTCTCTCCGTGTGAAAGAAAAAGGAAATAAAGATTGAGCTAGCTCATTACAGGGCTTATCGGAAGGTGTCGCCTCTCTCTCTCTCTCTCTCTCTCTCTCTCTCTCTCTCTCTATCTCTCTCCTCCCGACGCTGGCGCTCCGTGTCGTCTGTGCGGCTCGCGTCACGCTGGGTTTTCGATACACTGCCACACTCTGGCGAGTCTGTTCCTCAGACGTGTGTGTGTGTGTGTGTGTGTGTCCTTTGATGTTGTTGACTTGTTCTGAGTTACAGGTATGTTGTCCCGCTGGTGGTGATGGTAACGAGGAGGAGGGAGGAGGAGGAGGCTGAGAGGGAGGAGGGTTAGTGGGAGGAGGAAGTGGGATGGTAGGGGAGGAGGTAAAGAGGAAGAGAAGTGGCGACGCGGAAAGAGGATGGAGGGATGAGGAGGAGGAGGAGAGGGTAGGTAAAGAGGAAGAGAAGTGGCGACGCGGAAAGAGGAGGATGGAGGGATGAGGAGGAGGAGGAGATGGTAGGTAAAGAGGAAGAGAGGTGGCGACGTGGAAAGAGGAGGAGGAAGAGGGAGGGATGAGGAGGAGGAGGAGGAGGAGGGTTTGCTGTGAAATTGAATTTCGTGGAAGTCATTATAGAGGTCATTCACATCATTACAGAGGTCATTTACATCATTAAATTTGCCGATATTCTTAACAACATGTTATTATGTGTGTTTATAACTTGGCGCAGAGATCTAGCGGAGTGCACCAGCCCTTACTGGCTAGGGAGCCCTATTATTACCAGCCCTCAGCCCCAGTCCTTAGCCCCTAGCCAGTAGCCCTGTGTTTTGTCAGCTTTTGCTGGCAGGTTTCCCAGACAGCTCGCCACCCCCCCTCACTTCTCAGGAATCTATGAAGATTGATTACCACATAACTTGTCAAACACATCACCCTTTTCCACATTATATATATATATATATATTTTTTTTTTTTTTTCATACTATTCGCCATTTCCCGCATTAGCGAGGTAGCGTTAAGAACAGAGGACTGGGCCTTTGAGGGAATATCCTCATATGGCCCCCTTCTCTGTTCCTTCTTTTGGAAAAATTTAAAAAAAAAAATGAGAGGGGAGGATTTCCAGCCCCCCGCTCCCTTCCCTTTTAGTCGCCTTCTACGACATGCAGGGAATACGTGGGAAGTATTCTTTCTCCCCTATATATATTTATCTATTTATTCACTTTGCCCTGTCGCCGTCCCCCGCGCCAGCAAGGCAGTGCAAGGAAACAGACGAAAGAATGGCCCAACCCACCCACATACACATGTATATACATGTATATATATATATATATATATATATATATATATATATATATATATATATATATATATATATATATTATCCCTGGGGTTAGGGGAGAAAGAATACTTCCCACGTATTCCCTGCGTGTCGTAGAAGGCGACTAAAAGGGGAGGGAGCGGGTGGCTGGAAATCCTCCCCTCTCTTTTTTTTTTTCTAAAAGAAGGAACAGAGAAGGGGGCCAGGTGAGGATGTTCCCTCAAACGCCCAGTCCTCCGTTCTTAACGCTACCTCGCTAACGCGGGAGATGGCGAATAGTTTGAAAAAAAAAAAAAAAAAAAAAAATATATATATATATATATATATATATATATATATATATATATATATATATATATATAGTGTGTGTGTGTGTGTGTGTGTGTTATCGGACTTCGCGAGTGACAAGTTCCCATAGTGAGGTTTTATCAACGTCAGTGGACAGAAAGTGGTTCAGTCTCATGAAGGAAATTCTTACTACAGTGAAGTTCATCATTTCCCTAATCCTGCTCCTGGTCGGAGTGCCTCTCCGAAGCTGTGGAAGTCGTACAAAGAGGAGGGAGGGAGGGTGGGTGTGTGCAGGAGTAGTGAAGTTAGTTGCCACGGTTGCAGGAACACCCCACCTCCCTTTCATCTACCCGTGGCATGGTCTGCAAGGTCCTCCCTCACCCTCAGCTTCCCCTTCAAGCTCTCCACCAGTTTCCTCCCCTTGGGTTCCCCAGCAGCTTGTTCTTCCCACAGATCAGCTTACAGCCTCCCAGGTGTGTGTATGGCGCCCCGCGCGTGTCCCCCCCCCCCCCCCAGACCCGGCCCATACCGTGTCCCTCACTCAACATGTTTGAAGGACCCTGATCAGCTTACGGTGCCACGATCAGCTTTAGTCATGAGTGAGATGCCCACATCAGCTTATTCCTTTTCGCGCCAGCTTAGCGTGGCCAGCCTGAAACCCCCCATCAGCTTATGGTCCCTCGTTGATTCCCAGCACCACACACCGCACTGCCTCTCTTTCCTAGCTGTCTTATCCCCTCAGTTTGTCCCTTTCCTGCTCTCTCTCTCTCTCTCTCTCTCTCTCTCTCTCTCTCTCTCTCTCTCTCTCTCTCTCTGTCTCTCTCTCTCTACTGTCCAGTTCTTCCCCATCGTAGCATTTCCTCCTCTCCGGCTTCCTCATCTTTTTCCATCTTCCCAAGCACCCCCCCCCCCCCTCAGCTCCCGCCCCTGACCTTGCCAACATGAGCTTCTAGTCAGCAATAGAAATATTTCCCCTCATCAGCAGGATCATGGTATCCTCTTCCTCATGTGCCAAACTCTTTACCTTCTCTTCTGCTGTCGTATTCATAGTTCCTCATCCTCACAACATCTTTGGTGTCCTCCTCCTCCTCCTCCTCCTGCTGTAGTCACCTTCCTCGTGCCTGCCTGCCTGACTGGCTGGCTGGCGGGCGTCGTCCCTCTGCCCCAGCTTACTCTGATCCTCTCATGTCTTAGTGTCGGTGTCGCACATGTTGACCCTCACCTGCACCTTCTCCCGCCCAGGACACTCGTCTCCCCCGCCCGAGGCTGCCACGCGGAGGGAACAAGAATGGCCTCCTCCAGTTAAACTGGAGGTTATATTCTGGATATTGATGGGGGTATTGACAAGGGATTCTCCCATGTATATTCTAAACATAAACTGGTGTATTGTACAGGGGTGTTGGTGGGTTGAGTGGGGGGAGGGGGATGAACTGAGTTAGACGAGGAGAGGAGGGGGTTAGGGGGGTATGTTGACCCCCATGACCACAACAGTACGACCCTTGAGTAGCCTGGTACGACCCCTGGGTATCACTGACCTGACTCCGAACGGTAAGGTGAAAGGTTGTTGTGGCACCGTCGTAGTGAAGGGTCGCACCGTAGAGGTGGAGGTGGGTGGGACCCGTAGATCAGGTGGTGGACGACGGTGAGATATGTAAACGAAGTGGGGAGAGAGAGAGAGAGAGAGAGAGAGAGAGAGAGAGAGAGAGAGAGAGAGAGAGAGAGAGAGAGAGAGAGAGAGAGAGAGATGAAGATGATTGCAGAAGTGAGAGATGGGAAGACACGTAAGGTGTGATTCAGCTCTTCTAGCTGACCAAACAGCATCCTCCAGCAGCAGATCTCCCCAGACTCACCCCTCTAACCCATCCATCACCTTCCAGACTCACATCTCTAACTCATCCATCATCTCCCCACCCGCCCGATCCACATCTGTAACTCATCTATCGTTATATATATATATATATATATATATATATATATATATATATATATATATATATATATTATATATATATATATATATATATATATATATATATATATATATATATATTAGAAAGGATCACAATTTTGCACGTGATCAATCACATGTGTACCAAGTGGCGTCCTAGCTTCGTCTCTTCGATGTAAATCAACTGACTGTTATATTTCTCTCTTGTGTCTCCCCTGATGATGTGATTATTACACGAAAGTGCACTTGGGAACTTTTCGTGTTTCATTTTCCCCGTGGACTTGTAGGTATATATATATATATATATATATATATATATATTTTTTTTTTTTTTTTTTTTTTTTTTTTTATACTTTGTCGCTGTCTCCCGCGTTTGCGAGGTAGCGCAAGGAAACAGACGAAAGAAATGGCCCAACCCCCCCCCCATACACATGTACATACACACGTCCACACACGCAAATATACATACCTACACCGCTTTCCATGGTTTACCCCAGACGCTTCACATGCCTTGGTTCAATCCACTGACAGCACGTCAACCCCTGTATACCACATCGCTCCAATTCACTCTATTCCTTGCCCTCCTTTCACCCTCCTGCATGTTCAGGCCCCGATCACACAAAATCTTTTTCACTCCATCTTTCCACCTCCAATTTGGTCTCCCTCTTCTCCTCGTTCCCTCCACCTCCGACACATATATCCTCTTGGTCAATCTTTCCTCACTCATTCTCTCCATGTGCCCAAACCATTTCAAAACACCCTCTTCTGCTCTCTCAACCACGCTCTTTTTATTTCCACACATCTCTCTTACCCTTACGTTACTTACTCGATCAAACCACCTCACACCACACATTGTCCTCAAACATCTCATTTCCAGCACATCCATCCTCCTGCGCACAACTCTATCCATAGCCCACGCCTCGCAACCATACAGCATTGTTGGAACCACTATTCCTTCAAACATACCCATTTTTGCTTTCCGAGATAATGTTCTCGACTTCCACACATTTTTCAAGGCTCCCAAAATTTTCGCCCCCTCCCCCACCCTATGATCCACTTCCGCTTCCATGGTTCCATCCGCTGACAGATCCACTCCCAGATATCTAAAACACTTCACTTCCTCCAGTTTTTCTCCATTCAAACTCACCTCCCAATTGACTTGACCCTCAACCCTACTGTACCTAATAACCTTGCTCTTATTCACATTTACTCTTAACTTTCTTCTTCCACACACTTTACCAAACTCAGTCACCAGCTTCTGCAGTTTCTCACATGAATCAGCCACCAGCGCTGTATCATCAGCGAACAACAACTGACTCACTTCCCAAGCTCTCTCATCCCCCACAGACTTCATACTTGCCCCTCTTTCCAGGACTCTTGCATTTACCTCCCTAACAACCCCATCCATAAACAAATTAAACAACCATGGAGACATCACACACCCCTGCCGCAAACCTACATTCACTGAGAACCAATCACTTTCCTCTCTTCCTACACGTACACATGCCTTACATCCTCGATAAAAACTTTTCACTGCTTCTAACAACTTGCCTCCCACACCATATATTCTTAATACCTTCCACAGAGCATCTCTATCAACTCTATCATATGCCTTCTCCAGATCCATAAATGCTACATACAAATCCATTTGCTTTTCTAAGTATTTCTCACATACATTCTTCAAAGCAAACACCTGATCCACACATCCTCTACCACTTCTGAAACCGCACTGCTCTTCCCCAATCTGATGCTCTGTACATGCCTTCACCCTCTCAATCAATACCCTCCCATATAATTTACCAGGAATACTCAACAAACTTATACCTCTGTAATTTGAGCACTCACTCTTATCCCCTTTGCCTTTGTACAATGGCACTATGCACGCATTCCGCCAATCCTCAGGCACCTCACCATGAGTCATACATACATTAAATAACCTTACCAACCAGTCAACAATACAGTCACCCCCTTTTTTAATAAATTCCACTGCAATACCATCCAATCCTGCTGCCTTGCCGGCTTTCATCTTCCGCAAAGCTTTTACTACCTCTTCTCTGTTTACCAAATCATTTTCCCTAACCCTCTCACTTTGCACACCACCTCGACCAAAACACCCTATATCTGCCACTCTGTCATCAGACACATTCAACAAACCTTCAAAATACTCATTCCATCTCCTTCTCACATCACCACTACTTGTTATCACCTCCCCATTTACTCCCTTCACTGAAGTTCCCATTTGCTCCCTTGTCTTACGCACCCTATTTACCTCCTTCCAGAACATCTTTTTATTCTCCCTAAAATTTACTGATAGTCTCTCACCCCAACTCTCATTTGCCCTTTTTTTTCACCTCTTGCACCTTTCTCTTGACCTCCTGTCTCTTTCTTTTATACTTCTCCCACTCAATTGCATTTTTTCCCTGCACAAATCGTCCAAATGCCTCTCTCTTCTCTTTCACTAATACTCTTCTTCTTCATCCCACCACTCACTACCCTTTCTAAACAGCCCACCTCCCACTCTTCTCATGCCACAAGCATCTTTTGCGCAATCCATCACTGATTCCCTAAATACATCCCATTCCTCCCCCACTCCCCTTACTTCCATTGTTCTCACCTTTTTCCATTCTGTACACAGTCTCTCCTGGTACTTCCCCACACACGTCTCCTTCTCAAGCTCACTTTCTCTCACCACCTTCTTCACCCCAACATTCACTCCTCTTTTCTGAAAACCCATACTAATCTTCACCTTAGCCTCCACAAGATAATGATCAGACATCCCTCCAATTGCACCTCTCAGCACATTAACATCCAAAAGTCTCTCTTTCGCACGCCTGTCAATTAACACGTAATCCAATAACGCTCTCTGGCCATCTCTCCTACTTACATAAGTATACTTATGTATATCTCGCTTTTTAAACCAGGTATTCCCAATCATCAGTCCTTTTTCAGCACATAAATCTACAAGCTCTTCACCATTTCCATTTACAACACTGAACACCCCATGCATACCAATTATTCCCTCAACTGCCACATTACTCACCTTTGCATTCAAATCACCCATCACTATAACCCGGTCTCGTGCATCAAAACCGCTAACACACTCATTCAGCTGCTCCCAAAACACTTGCCTCTCATGATCTTTCTTCTCATGCCCAGGTGCATATGCACCAATAATCACCCACCTCTCTCCATCAACTTTCAATTTTACCCATATTAATCGAGAATTTACTTTCTTACATTCTATCACATACTCCCACAACTCCTGTTTCAGGAGTATTGCTACTCCTTCCCTTGCTCTTGTCCTCTCACTAACCCCTGACTTCACTCCCCAGACATTTCCAAACCACTCTTCCCCTTTACCCTTGAGCTTCGTTTCACTCAGAGCCAAAACATCCAGGTTCCTTTCCTCAAACATACTACCTATCTCTCCTTTTTTCACATCTTGGTTACATCCACACACATTTAGGCACCCCACTCTGAGCCTTCGAGGAGGATGATCACTCCCCGCGTGACTCCTTCTTCTGTTTCCCATTTTAGAAAGTTAATACAAGGAGGGGAGGATTTCCGGCCCCCCGCTCCCGTCCCCTCTAGTCGCTTTCTACGACACGCGAGGAATACGTGGGAAGTATTCTTTCACCCCTATCCCCAGGGATAATATACATATATATATACATATACACACACACACACATACACACACATACACACATACACACACACACACACACACACACACACACACATACATATATATACATATGAAAAATGTAAGAAACAATTTAGAAAACAAACTTTTAGCTTGAAATGAATGAAAAAAAAATGAATGTCACATAATGGTTCAACCTCTGGCTATGGAAAAGGAAATGTACAATTTATTCACACAAATTATATATATATATATATATATATATATATATATATATATATATATATATATATATATATATATATATATATAGTCGACATTCCAAAAAGGTAAGAACTTTGTGAGGCAAAAATGAACATCAACAATTGCAGGAGCAGCTGGCCTGTTCCACTCGGCTGTTCAAGTATGGTGGAAGTCCGTATTTACAAAGAGGTTTCTCCAGTGGGAGGCGTGGGAGGTCCTTCATATCACTGACACCTGACTGGGAAAACGGCCCGTGAAGGCCAGGTGTGCCGGCGTGGGAGTGGGTATGGCCCAGCTGGTGGTCTGGGTGGGACGCATGAGGCCATGGCTTCTGCATGTGCGAGATGTTGTTCTTCCCTTCAGAACCGTCGGTTCACTTGTTGTGAACGATGTTAAACACCAGGTGTGGAGAACAAGACGAGGGGGGAAAGAATGAACTACACAATCGCTGTGACCAGCTAGTGATCTGGTTGTTAGTAAGTGTAGAGCCCTTGTCATAGTCCTTCCTTAAGGATCACACCGCCGTACCGTAGGGCCGCACTCCTAATGTCTTAAGGGTCTCAGACTCTTGGCGAAGGAGGTAAACAGGGATACGTCGTAGTGCAGGTGTTGCCCCACAATGTACGTCCTGCTCAAGTGGGCAAGAAGAGAACAAATGTGGTTGTCGTTTCATGTGTCAGGCTTGTTGACTCAGGTCAGGCATCTTGACTCAGGTTAGGACGGAATTTGTTTTATTTGTAGATATGTTCGGCGGTGAGTGTGGCCGTGATCGGCGGCGCTCACCGACTACAGGGTATATCAGGTTAATCTTCCGGCTCTTCCTGACGAGATTGGTGAAGACATTTTTACTACATGACTACGGTGCAAGAATTAGGTCATATCATGTTGACGGAATGCATATCTTTGGTCTTATCGATATAGTTTCATATGTGCATGGTGTTTGTAGGTGTACGTAGACATATGTGTGGTGTGTGCAGTATATATAGGACGTGTCTACAGGATGTGGATAGATCTTTGGGTTGCTAGAGAGGGTGTGTCTGGAGGTGGGGTCCTGGGTCACTCAGTGTTGTGACGCCGCAGCCGAGGCGGTGCGGGATGATCCCAGCTCGTTGAAGCTGCTGCCGTGTACTGCCGTAGATACCCGAGGCTTGGTGTTGTGCGGGATGGGAGATGCAGCGGCCTAACGTGGGCTCACGTTGGTGATAGGACCCTGGCCTTGAGCTGGTCTAAGTCTTGTGGAGTGGGTCATGGGTGTCGGTGGAGGAGGGATTCAGTGTCAGGTAAGTGGGCGATGATGACAGTGAAGGGAACACTGTTCGTCTGGTCAGGGTGTATTATGGAGGGGTGTTTGGTGGGGTGTAGTGTGAGGTGGTGGTGAGGGCCTGCTCGCCGATGTCGGGACAAGTTGGTTAGGGAAGGTGATTGTGGCTGTGGAAATATCACACAGGAGGAAGATGATGGTAGAGGTGGGACGTCAGGTACCCAGTGTAGGAGTGGAGGGTCGTCGTAATCGTGGTGGTGTGTATGGCAGGCCGTACGAGGCGGGTTGTAGCGGGGGCGGTAGTGAGCAACGAGGAAGGGGGAGGGAGGGAATCGTGGCCATTGTTGGTTGTCAGCCGGGGGGAGGAGGCGTGCTCCCCTCTATTGTGTCATCTGCCAACGCGGTACAACAGCCACGTGATATACAAGACCCTCCATCCGCCCTGCCTAGTGCTATACAAAACCCAGTCACCTGGCAACACTATCCGCTTTCTCAGAACTCCCGTCACTATACAGTGTAGCCACACGATACAGAATAGCAATGTAGCGGACTGCTGCGCGGTGCATAGCATACCTTGACGCGTACAACACTTCTCCACACTGCAGTATACTCACACAGCCTCGCTGAATACAACACACACCCTGTACGACGAGCAACTCCAGGCTGTACACACCATTGGTCACCCCACCTTCTCCACGTCACCCCAGGCTAACCCCCTGCCTTACCCGTTCTTTTATTAGATCGAAATAGAAAATGAAAAGAAGCCACAATATTGTTGCTGGTTATATACGAATTCCCTCGCTGGTAGGCCGGGGTTGTGGCCAGACTCAGGGCAGTATTGACCAGGTCTCTGGGTTATTAGAATTTCTCCCTGTGTCTCCGCTTTAAGACGGATATTAACCTCTTCAGGACGACGGCACGACCCTTAAGTACGACGTCATGACCCTTAAGTACGACGTCATGACCCCTTAAGTACGACGGCACGACCCTTGGGTATGATAGCCTAACCGTTGACCCGACCCTTTAAAGTCAGGTCAAAGGCTCGGCCAACGTACTCAAAGGTTGAGGGTCAAGGGCCCAAATCTTTGGCAACAAACTTTACAGTTCACGTGATGAACATCTCCAGTTAGGCCAAAGCGTCATTAGTACCTATAGCCTAGCTTGTGTATACTAATAACCTATATTTTGTAATTTGCTGATCTTATTAATTTTTCCACGTACATGTTTTACTTTGCACATGTCATTGCGATGGAAAATATATCTACCTGTGCTTACCTGACCTGGTCTGCTTGCTTGAGAGAGGTTTGTTAGTTCCTTTTTCACTACAGTTTTGAGGCTTCCGATCGACAAACCACAAGTTGCTTCACAGAACCTTCTCTCCGAAGTGCAAGTTTGGCTGAAGCATCAACTTTGTCATGCTCACGAAGGCCTATATGAGAGGGAATCCATTACAATTAGATTTGAATTCCTTGACTAATAATGTTTGAATATTAAAGATAAACTAACCCGAGATAACCTAATCCAAGACACGTCAACCTAACCTAGGTTAGCTTCGGAAGCGTATGACTAGTGTTACAGTGACAAACCCACGAAGCGAAGTGCTCAGTAGTAGATATTGTTCGGTGTTGATTGGTTAACAACCCACCGCCCGTCATCGTGAGGGTAGGGAGACGAAAACATAGTGGAGGGGCGCGGGTCAGCACGCCTCCTAGTAGGGAGTCTCTCCTGCACTTCCCTCAAGTGGTACTCTTACAGACTCACGCTGTTGCTGGTGGCTTGGCTGTGGCTTAGGGTTTGCTGTCCCTCCCCTCTCTATCCTTCCCTCTCTGGCCCCAGACGTACAGCCTTTCCATCACACACAGAACACTTGACAACACACACCTCACACGACTCGTTCTTCCTAACTCTAGGTGTTCCTGTAGTGAGCGCCGCGCGGTAGCCCCGGGAGCAGTTTGGCAAAATCTCGCCATAAAGTAGTCGTTAGTAAAGATACAAGTCTCCCCTCCTCTAGGTCTCTTGTCAGCATATTTGGGTCATTCCTTCCTCTTATCTTACTTCTATGCCACGTGCCACTCTCTCCCTCTCGTTTTTTTATAGACTCTCTCTCTCTCTCTCTCTCTCTCTCTCTCTCTCTCTCTCTCTCTCTCTCTCTCTCTCTCTCTCTCTCATCACCCTTCACCTCATTTTCTCTACCTCTCACCGAGCCACGGTAGAGCACACACACTAGCGTTACCCCTCACCGTCTCTCCCCTCACGCTAGCTCTCATATTTGAGTCTAAATCTCCGCTCTTTATCCCCCCCCTCCTCCTCCTCCCTCCCATCCTCTCACCTGTGATTAAGCTGCTGATGAATTATAAGTTAGTGCGTGTCGGCCGCAGCAGCCCCAGCTGCTGAGAGTGAGGGAGGAAGAGTTACTGAGACTGTTTGTCCGTGTGTGTGTGTGTGTGTGTGTGTGTGTGTGTGTGTGTGTGTGTGTGTGTGTGTGTAAGTAATTTGATACAAGAACTAAAGGATGAAAATCAAAGATCTTGGTCCTATGAATTTCTTTAAAAACAGATCACACAGTCTAGATTATCATGACAGTTCAAGACGTACTGAGTTGACGTGATGTTTGGGGGATGGCAGGCCCGCCCACTCTCAGGTTCCTCCTGTGTCCACAGAGAAGTTTAGTCTGACGTAAGCCAACCATCATCCCCATGATGGACGACGCTACCACGCTTGGGTATGATGGCCTGGCTGTCAACCTAACGACCCATGAGGGTGGTCAGGTCAAAGGTCAGGCCATCATACCCGAGGAATCTACCTTCGTCCTCAGGGGTCATGCGAAAGGTCGTCCCTTCTTGTTCAAGGGCGTACCTTTAGAGGTCGTACCGACAGGGGTCGCACCAGCAACAGTAGTGCCGTTGTGCACAAGAAGTACAGCAAACGTATTATCGTGAGGAGAGGGTGGAGAGGTTCTGTACCGCACGTCAGGCGGAACTGTGAGGTAGGTGGGTGGAGGGTGGTCTTGTGGGGTTGTCTGTGGTCCGGCCCGTACGGATGGCTCATCATGAAAATGCAAATGCTACTCCCACCTCCTCCCCTTCGTCCGTGGAGGCTCATGCCCCCCCACCCCCACCCCCACCCCCCACTCCTGTACCTGTACGAAGGGCTTGTAAGTTCCCCTCCAGACGTGTGTGTTGTGTTCCTGAAGTTGGGTGGGTGAAGAAGGTATCGTGTTTCCCCACCACCACCATCACCAGACAACTTCCTCAGCAGACATTGTGTGTATCGCTCATCTTCTTCAGTCCCTCCCCAAAGATGGATCTTGTTTCCCATCGTCTTTAAACTTCTGGTTAAGGGTGTCGTATGCCCGCCACCCCCAGCTATCCTGAGCGCAGATGGTGTGTTTCACCCGCCCCCGGTCTGTCCTGAGTAGAGATCTACTCTCCTCGCCTCCAGTCTCCTCTCCAGTGGAGACCCGCCAGTCAACTCCAGCACCAGTCTTTCCTCGGTCGAGGTTTTTATCGTCCATCAGCCTGACCTCTGCACACACTTCTTGTGACCTTCACCTCGTCTCGCCCAGGTCGAGGCCTGACGATTGCCTCGTCGATTATCTCTCAATCGTAGTTGTTTTTCTCAGCGTCTTTTTGTGGAGAGAGAAAAAGTATAAGACAGTAGCCTCATAATGTACATCCCGTCTAGAAAGACTTAACCCCATCTGAGTCTTATGATATACCCCCTCCTTCTAAACCTCATCTGAACCCCATACCTCCCCCCACATACACTCCTCTCAGCGTGGTCGGGGATTACAGCGGCTTCTGCTTGTTAAGCGGGTTCCAGTGTCTTTTTCCGCTAAGTTTACGACAGTCCGCTTATTGCCGGGTATTTTTGCTGAGCAGGTTAGTCAGTGTGTTGAAAGGGGTTACTTGTGGCCGGCCACCCCGGGGTCTGGCGCTGCTCTTGTATAAGTTGTTATTGGTGTTGTTGGTTGTTTGTTGCCATAGTTCCTGCTGCTGCTGCTGGGGGGCGGGGGTGTGATGCACACGTCGGATACGCCTCTTTGGACGGACCAACAGATGTTACACTTGAGCACTTTTTAAGTTCTCGGGTCAGGCGTCGCTTATGACGGCCACGTAACGGCTGAAGTAGGAGTTAGGTAGTGTTATCACTTTACCCGCGAGCAGCCCACATGCAGGGGCTGGGGCGAGACACTGGGTGCAGCCCACATGCTGTGATGAGGTACTACGTGCAGCCCACTTGCTGTGGCTGGGGCGAAACACTGGATGCAGCCCACTTGCTGTGGCTGGGGCGAGACACTGGGTGCAGCCCACTTGCTGTGGCTGGAGCGAGACACGGTGCAGCCCACATGCTGTGGCTGGGGCGAGAGAGTGCACTTGCATGACAGACTTGAGTCATCCTGTGCTTCTTGCTTGCCTGACCTGAGGTTGGTCTTGGTCTTGTGTTGATCGACCTTGACGTATGGAGGTAGTGCACGTTCTCTTGTTCTGCTGTTCACGGTGGCATGAACTCCTGTTATGTTTGTTCATGAGTGAACTTTGTTTGTTGTTAGTCAAGTCGTTTGGTCATGGAGTTTTGTGTTCTCCATCATAATGATTACCGACTTGGTCTTTATAACATGTTGATGGTCTAATGGCCTCATCACATTGCCTGTTAATAAGTCTTATGTTCAGGTTACCATACATGGTCATTTAGACCAGCCGGTTATTCACCTGACTATTTACATTCCCTGACGGAGCCATTCAGGGAAGGGAGTGGGGTTCGAGCCATTCACTGGCTCTTCAGCCAGCTGATGTAATGCTAGTAATGGGGAAGTTACCCCAGGATCATCGCCTGTAGGTCTGGCAGTAACTCCCCCTTACTGGTACTTCTTCCCACAAGCCTCCATCATGGTACACGCCACGGTAACAACATCTCCCCTCCTCCTGTATTGTACTCTCCATCTTCCTTCCGTCTCCATCAGTAGCCACCGTAAGGCTCGGGTCATTGTCATACATCAGCCTCACCCCATCTCGTTAACTCTTTCCCTCCCTCCACACCCCCTCGCACGCTTCTCCTCCCGCACTTGTCACCTAGATTTTTACACAGCCTCGACACCCTCCTGTCCCCTCTCTTCCCACTCTCCGACACTCCTCTCCTCGGGCCTCTCCTCTCCCAGGCTTCACCATGGCCCTGGTAACAGACGCTCACACACCACACTGTAGCCCCAAGCCTCCAATACCGTCTGGAACTCGGCCCCCCGATGAAACTTACTAAAATATTTGGTCCCTCCCGCTCACGGCTTGAAGCCGTCCTGCTCACGGCATAAAGTTTCACATAGATGGATTTTCCCTTCCGTCCTCCATGCTGATAATGTCAAGTTTCACATGTATTTACCATCCCACTGCTGGATGTGAGACTTAGGTAGAGAGTTCCCCTCCCCTCCTCCACGGATTGTAAAAAGCTTCCCATGGATGGGGCTCCCCTCCACCTCCTCTCATTTACGTAAAAACTTCACGTGGGTAAAGTTCCCTCCATGTGATAGCGAAGAGCTAGAGCTTCCTTATTTGACCCGTAAAACTTCACACGAATGGAATCTTGGCCAATAACATCAATATTCTCGGGATACTGGCTTCCATTTGCGGGAGGACTCGCTTCCCTGGAGAGTTTTGTCCAGGTGGGGGTCCAGGACGGGTGTTCGTGGACGTGGCCACCCACCACAGCTCCAGGATTTCAAGCAGGGAACATCCCAGAGAATGACATAACTTTATATCTTGTCTACAAAGTTTAGGAGGTCACGAAAAGTTATTAATTTTCAAGGACTGACATCCCGTCCTCTTCCATCCCTCCTCCTCCTCCTCCTCCTCCTCCTCCTCCCTCTCCTCCTCTTCCTCCTCCTCCTCCTCCTCCTCCTCCTCGCATCTTTCTTCTGGCTGCCTCGCTAGCCCCTGCCCCCAGCCACCTCATTCACCCGCCTCACACAACTCATCCCATCATTTAGCGTTTCATTTTCTTAATGGAGCAGAACAGGGCTGGGATTCGAACATGCCATGAATGACGATGCCTGATGATTACTTTGTACGTTAACAACACATCAACTGTATATATATTGTAGGATAACAATGCCTCAGCTATATGTATGCTATCGGATAACAACACGTCAACTGTATATATGTTGTACGATAACAGCAGATCACAAATGAGCTCTCTCTCTCTCTCTCTCTCTCTCTCTCTCTCTCTCTCTCTCTCTCTCTCTCTCTCTCTCTCTCTCTCTCTCTCTCTCTATATATATATATATATATATATATATATATATATATAAAGGAAGAGAGTGTGGGTTGTGCATAGAGACAAGTAGAAAACGCTTGTAATATAAGTGATTCTCTCCCATGCAAGATTTGTTTTGAATTCAAACAGATCACTTCATTCTGAAATGGGATTACACATCCAGAGTATTTATTACCGTGTATATATATATATATATATATATATATATATATATATATATATATATATATATATATATATATATTCGAATACCTTTTTTTCATAAAAATCTCGCAGGAGGGTCAGAATCAGTGGTTCTTCCTTTAAGATTTATTGTTGTGCTGTAGTGTGTCGGAAGCATTGTGAGCCGGGACACAAAAGACGAGGAGGACTGAAGCAGTTAGCTCTCCTCGACCTATAAAGATTTAGACAGAAACTCCATAACGCGAGAGGACCCCATCGAGAACAGTGTGCTGGGGAGGACCGGCCTGGTAGATAACACACGAGAAACCTGTAAGAAGGAATTAAAGGGAAGGAAACCAAGAGAAAACCGCGGGCGAGAACATTAGGAGAAGGAAATTAAGGGGAAAGAAACGTAATGGACTGGAGTTAAAGACCAGTGGATTCCATTAAAGGAAAATGGAAGGCGGGAGAATAAAACCTTGGGGAAGTGGTTGGTGGAAACCTGTGGAGAGGGGGAGGGAGGGAGAGTAGTGAGGGAGGCCCGGGGAGCCACAGGGATGGTTCTGCCAGCTGGGTCTGCCCCTGGCTGAGGCAGGTTTCAAGCTACGGACTTGGCTGGACGGGCAGTTGTGAGGCACTTCCATTCCAGTCGCTGGGAGGGTAGTGGGAGGGAGAAGGACGGAGGGAAGGCTCGGTAGGAAGATGCTGGAAGGGGCAAGGCTAGGTGGACGGGAGAGGGAGCGAGACAGTAAGGGAGTAAAGAAAAGAACAGGGAGGAAGAGAGAATGAGGAAGTGATGGCTAGGAGGATGGGAAGGATGAGCCTGTGGATGGGAGAGGGATGGGGCAAGGTTGAGGGACATGAGGGAGGGATGGAGTAGCAAAGAGAGAGAGAGAGAGTAGCGGAAAGGGTGAGAGGGAAGAAGAGCGAGTTAGGAGGGAGCGAGTGGGATACAATAGGAAAGAGAGAGAGAGAGAGAGAGAGAGAGAGAGAGAGAGAGCGTTTGCATCATTAATCTGGGCCCAGCCGTGGTGGCTGTGCTGGGGGCCGAGCCTGGCCTGACCCGTGCTGTTTATCTTATGATTGACACAACATATTCATTAGTTCACAGATTCAGTACTTTTCTTTGACTCTCTCTCTCTCTCTCTCTCTCTCTCTCTCTCTCTCTCTCTCTCTCTCTCTCATCAGATGACCTCGCTACAGACCATCAGGTCTCGTGTGTCTCCCCTGTACTGTACTCCCGTCATCGTGTATGCATCTTCCTACCTTACTCATCCTTCCTTCACGTTATGTCACTTACTTCATGCTGCTTCCCTTGCCTTTATTAGCCTTTCTTTCTCTCTTCATTCCTCTTATATCTCCACTTACCTTCCCCCGTCGCCCCTTCTCTCCCTCACCAACTTCAGCCGACAGCCTCCCACCCACCAGCTGCCTCTGATGGTAGCGTTACCATGCCAACGATGACGCTGTGCGCTCACCTCAGGTACGGTGGCCTCCCCCTAGGTACTGTGTGGCGGCATTCTGGCACCGCCAGGGCCGGTGAAGTGCCACATCCACTCTGGGGATACTCGTGTGTCGCATCGGGATGGGAGGGAATGTCCTCACATACATGATTAAGAGAGTGGGTCGCGCAGCCAAGGAATTAAGGTGGCAGTTTTCAGGTATCTTGTCTCCTGACGATGAAATGTGGTGTGCGTTAAGGGTTGATGGTCGGAAGTGTGATGTGTAGTAAGGGTTGATGGTCGGGAGTGTGGTGGTGTGTAGTAAGGGTTGATGGTCGGGAGTGTGGTGGTGTGTAGTAAGGGTTGATGGTCGGGAGTGTGGTGGTGTGTAGTAAGGGTTGATGGTCGGGAGTGTGGTGGTGTGTGGTAAGGGTTGATGTACGGGAGTGTGGTGGTGTGTGGTAAGGGTTGATGGTCGGGAGTGTGGTGGTGTGTGGTAAGGGTTGATGGTCGGGAGTGTGGTGGTGTGTGGTAAGGGTTGATGGTCGGGAGTGTGGTGATGTGTGGTAAGGGTTGATGGTCGGAAGTGTGGTGGTGTGTAGTAAGGGTTGGTGGTCGGGAGTGTGGTGATGTGTGGTAAGGGTTGATGGTCGGGTGTTTGGTGGTATGTGGTGTATCTTGCTGCATAGTTATAGGTCTGTGGTCATCTGACGTTACTGTAGGTTAGGAGTAGTTCGAGTAGTTAGGCATCTCGGGTTACTCCTGTCTGATGCAGCGCCCCAGCCGTCCCGTGGTGGCTGTGGTAGACACGAGTGTGTGAACCCAGCAACCAGCTGGAGAGGCGAGGTGTTGGGGCTGGGGGAGTACAGCGGTGGGGGGAGCAGCAAGAAACATGAGTGGTCTACTGACCTAGCTACCAACTCATCAAGTGCTGCTCTTGTCACCCTCCTTGCTTTCTCTAGCTTACTGAAATCCTCACCATCACCACCACCACTGTTACTACTATTACCACTACTTCAACTACCTTCACCGCTGTATCAACATCTATCACCACCACCACCACCTCCTCCTCCTCGGTACCTCCTCACATCAAGGAGGAGTAAAGCCTATCGACCTTGCGCCAGCTCTGTCGCCCTGGTGGCCCACCCCAGGCCTCACTCTCGGTGTAAGTCCTTCTTCTTTAACGTCACTCAGAAAAACGTTACGTCAAAGACGCCTTCTTAGGTGTTGTCACGGGCGGCCGCTAGAGGCGCTGGTTTGTTGACAATCTTGTTGTGGTCGTGTTATGTCCCTCCCACGACATGAAGGCTTGATGAGGGGGGGGGGGGGGTCGTCCCCTTGGTGTAGTAATGAGGATGATGGCAGAGTCGTCATCATAGTGAGGTGATTATGGTGAGGGTCGTCATGAGAAGATGATGAGGGTGGAAGAAGGTGCCTTCTGAAAAATTGATAAGGTCGAGGTAAGAGTTCTTATGGTGAAGTGAGGGAGTCACAGTGAAAGACGGGGTGTATCTGACTACGACCAGGTCTTGTCATAAGACAAGGTTAGAGCGTAGCACTCACCACGTTAAGGGGAGGGAGGGAGAGAGAGAGGGGGAGGACAGGAGGGAGACAGGTGGAACAGACAGACCAAAGGATGAGACGAAAAGAAACATCAAACTAAGATGGCTGGAGAGCAGAGGACAGATTGGTGGCCATCCTCCTCACCAATACATCTTAGGTTCACCAACGTCTCTACCTTTTTTATCCCTCTCTACTCTCTCTTTTTCAGTTGCGCTCTCTCTCTCTCTCTCTCTCTCTCTCTCTCTCTCTCTCTCTCTCTCTCTCTCTCTCTCTCTCTCTCTCACCCAGCCTCTTACCTCCCCTAGCCTCCTCTGTCTATGCCTTTTCACCCTTGCCTCCCACGCCCTCACCTCTCCTCTCACATTGCATCATAGGGAGCTGGGATGGGGTCGAACGTCCGCTGGTCGACGCGCGTAAGGCCGAAGGAAACGATCGACAGAGTATTCGTTCATCGACAAAACATTCACTCATCGACATCCCCCAGTTTATCGACGAGGCCTTGTGGTCGAGTGCACCACAGACTGACTTGTCGACACTACAGACTTGTTATAGTCTAACATAATGATGAATACAAATGTGTTTTAGTGTTTACTTTTCTGTGTAATCTCGTCTCCGTTCTTATTGTCAACCTGAAATGTTATTCACTCCGAAAACAAAGAAGGCATATATATATATATATATATATATATATATATATATATATATATATATATATATTCTTTTTTTTCTTTTAAACTATTCGCCATTTCCCGCGTTAGCGAGGTAGCGGTAAGAATATCCTCACCTGGCCCCCTCTGTTCCTTCTTTTGGAAAATTAAAAAAAAACGAGAGGGGAGGATTTCCAGCCCCCCGCTCCCTCCCCTTTTAGTGGCCTTCTACGACTCGCAGGGAATACGTGGGAAGTATTCTTAATCCCCTATCCCCAGGGATGATATATATATATATATATATATATATATATATATATATATATATATATATATATATATATATATATAAAGCCAGACCTTCGACCTAGAATATGGCGTTATTTTTGGACTAGACCTAAAGCCAGTAGTGTTTAAAGGGGAGGCCAAACCTGCCGCCTGCTGGCGATATTCGCCACAGGACAGATCGAGAATCTCAGGTGCTGGGCTGGCTGTATACAGAGACGCGTCCCACAGTGTCACCAGTTGAGAGATGTGTACATGTCAGGCCGGGAGGGTCGTGCTGCCCATGTTTAAAGGTCAGAACGTAAACCCAAATAGAATGTTGGCGCAGGATAAGAGGTTAGTCCTCTTAAACGACTGGTAGTGTCGAGGTTTGCGGGTCAGACCGTGTAGCCTGACCTTGAAAATATTAGGAGCATGGTAGGTTATATCCCGTCGTTGAGCAAAGTGGGTCGTCATTAACCATTTTCGTCGTTGACCACAGTGGTCCTGCATGGTGGGGTTGCCATGCTCGTCGTAAGTCGTGGGGTTGGGGGGGGGGGGGAGAGATCTTCCCTTCTCTGTCCCACCCCCCTTTTGGGGAGCCACAAATCATGAATAAGGCATGAAAAACTAAGTTTTCAGAAAATTATTCGTGTCAAGAATCTTACACCATACACCCGCCAAATACCTCAGCTTTCTTTTCCATTTCAGACTATTCCTTACCTCGTCCCGCCTCTTTTTCCCTCGTCTCGAGCCACCCCATAAAAAAATAAGCCTGATGCGGTGCGCGCGCCGTTAACGGCCGTGTTATGATATATTTCAAATCTTGTCCCTGGAGTACATCACTATTTTCACGTGAATTTATTTATTTTTTTACACATTCAATATTAGACATTTTAATTGAGTAATGATTACATTACAGTAATATTGTTATAATAACTAGAGTATCAGTATTAAATCATCTTCCAGACTGGAATGTGTGTGTGTGTGTGTGTGTGACCTAGGCACTTAACCAGATCTATGGTTATTCCTTCGAGACTTGGATGCATGTAGGAAGTACCAAAAACATTTTTACAAGGAATTGTTGGAACCATAGAGAATAATGCTCGTATATAAATATTGTTTATGGCCAGAATCCTCATACACAAGAGAATTCTCCTTACAGATTTTGTCAAAATGCAGTATATATATATATATATATATATATATATATATATATATATATATATATATATATATATATATATAGTAATTTTCAGTCCTTGCATGTTGAGATCTGCTAAACAGTCCAGTGTGGACATAATGTATTTAATAATAAGATATTCAAGTAGCACCATATTCTCGTGGTCCTCGAGTAGTGACATAATAATATTTGATTTACAATTCCAGTGTAACATGAAATGTTCTTATGACACTCGTGAGATTGGATGCGGGTATCGGTTATGTAAACCAGTTTTTGGTTCATAGTCTGTAACGTTTGGTGTTGGAGGGATTACACATTCGTCTCCTGGATACCAGTCACTTCCATCAAAATTCATGAGGTGTAAACCATTAATTTGAAGTTATCACCAACATGGCCACATCCATCCGTCTGTCACATCACCGAGTATATCTGGTTATTGCCACGACTATATTTCATATCTGTTATGAGCTTGCGGCGTGTGTCTGTGCCAGTGGTCGTTGGCTGAGCTAGTAGGGCTGAGGAAAAGGAGCTAGACTCAGTCACGCGGCCCACCTGAGGGAAACGGTAAGTTGTTTCGTCAACTGAGGCAAATGGAGGCAACAGCAGCTGGTAAACACACTAAAGTGGCATAACGTGATTCCATGGACCAACAGATGGCGGGCGCTCAGAATATTTTGTTTACCTCCTGGCTTCCTCTTCACCTTCAGGTTTCCTCTAGATCTCCTGGCTTCCTCTTTTCCTTCTAGCTTCCTCTAGAACTCCTGGCTTCCTTTTTACCTTCAGGTTTCCTCTAGACCTCCTGTCTTCCTCTTTTCCTTCAGGCTTCCTCTAGACCTCCTGGCTTTCTCTTTTCCTACAGGCTTCCTCTAGACCTCCTGGCTTTCTCTTTTCCTTCAGGCTTCCTCTAGACCTCCTGGCTTTCTCTTTTCCTTCTGGCTTCTTCTAGAAATCCTGTCTTCCTTTTTTCCTTCAGGCTTCCTCTAGAACTCCTGTCTTCCTCTTTTCCTTCAGGCTTCCTCTACATCTAGAACTCCTGGCTTCCTCTTTTCCTTCAGGCTTCCTCTAGAACTCCTGGCTTCCTCTCTACCTTTAGGCTTCCTCTAGACCTCCTGGCTTCCTCTTCACCTTCAGGCTTCCTCTCCCTCCATCACCAGACACTCAGTTCCTCCTCCTGTTGAGTACATGTCCTCCGTATCAGACTCCTGCTTTCCTGCCTACCGTTATATGCCTTCTCTCCCTTCTCTTCATCTCCTCTCTTTCCTTCTCCATCTTCCTTCTCCTTCTCTTCTTCCTCATCTCCTCCCTTTCCTTCTCTATCCTACTTTCCCCTTCACTTCTTCGTCCTTTCCTCCCTTTCCTTCTCCATTCTTCTGCCCCTCGCTGTTCCCTCCATCCTCCCTCTCGTCGCCGCCCCTCCTCCTCCTCCTCCTCCTCCTCCTCCTCCACAAGTTGCCAGGTCCCAAGTTCCTTCATAAGCCGCCACTTAGCGCAGCCTCTCCACCAAGGCAGCGTTAAAATTACTCCAATAAAGGGGACGACGAACGACCAGTCACGGTCCTGGGCTCTGCCTTGGCAGGAAGGCGGAGGAAGGAAAAGATAGAAAACCCTTTATAGTAAGAAAAGACCCGGGATATATCCGTGATGAGGGCTCAAGGCCATTGCTCTTCTCTGAAATGAACCGTGTTTTTTTTTTTCCCCCCCCATTCCTGATGCACCGAACGAACGAGACATTTGATCAATTGTATAGATGGAAAATGCGTCATGTTGTAACGGAAATAATCAGTCCTGGTATTAAAAAAATAGATGAAAAAAAATTACTGTAGGTAGAAAATATGTTTACGGAAGTAAGATGTCGTGAGGGGAAATACTAGATGGAGGGAAATTGCACATTGTTGATAAACTGTAGGAATTATTACGCGATGAGTGGGCTGGCCAGGATAATATTACGTGACGAGTGGGCTGGCCAGGATAATATTACGTGACGAGTGGGCCTGGCCAGGATAATATTTGACTTGAGGTGGGGAAAATGGGTTATGGAGGGCAGTTATAAAGGGTGAATTAGGTTTATACAAGGAGTGGGAAGGTGTGTAACAAGAACAGAGCTTTTACCAAGAGGATATTATGTTTGTGGTGAAAACAGGCTCATTAAGGTAAACACCTCGTTAAGGTCAACTTTGGGACGGAGAAAAGACCTGGTTGTAACTACTGCCAGGGCTACTGTGGTGGAGGCTCGCTCTAGAGTCACTGTGGTAGAGGCAGGTGCCCAGGATCGTGTGGTGATGGCTAACTCATATATTACTATGAGTGAGGCGTTGGCTATAACTCCTAGGTCAGTGTGGTTGGTGATAACTATTAGATCATTAAGTTCCAAACACAAGATCATCAAGATAAGTGATGGATGATTAAGGATGATAATCAAACGTCCGCGTAGTCTTATTATTCAGCTGAGATAACGTAAACCCGACTCTCTCTCTCTCTCTCTCTCTCTCTCTCTCTCTCTCTCTCTCTCTCTCTCTCTCTCTCTCTCTCTCTCTCTCTCATACGTTGTAGCTTTCCATGTGAGCATTACATGATAACTTACAAACTGTGATGTAGCGTAAGATGGTACGTCATGCGTTAGAATTTGTGACTCTGATGTAGAGTTCACTAAAGCACCCCTGAGCATGACGTGCGACCCCTCGAGCATGACGTACGACCCCTTGAGCGTGATCGTTATTGGTCAGGTCCAAGGTCACACCGACGTACTCAAGAGGTTGACTCTCCACATGTAACCATCATAATAACTCCCCACCTCCTCTGTCATTGACTTCCCTCGCCTGTCATATTAACGGGTGTTAGGTGATTCTGAAGTTTTGAATCCGTGGCTCGAACACCCGAGTCGAACCTGCTGTTGCCACTCTTGGAGGAGCACCTCCCTCTGCGAGACTCGTCCTAACAGGTCGAGGAGCAGGTGGGGCACCACCACACCCACCCACCCACTCGAGGAGGATGTGAGGAGACCCAGGTACTGGGTTTTCGCGGGTACCAGGTATCATAAGAGTAACGAGGACGTGGGACTCCGGTCAGAAGGTCTTCAGCGTTCCCTCTGTGTGTCTTGTGTCTTGTACTTGGTTCAACGACGTCTCCAGTCTCCCGTGGTGACGCTCACCGTTACCTCTCTTGTAACCCTTAGTAACGTTCTGCGTCTGTTGTTGTGTGCGTCACGATCATCCGTGATCACTCAGCTGTACTCACTCTCTACCAGACGAAGCAACAGGCAACATGTTGTTATCCGTTCATCCTCCTGTGTTGTGAGGTGACCGCACATCCCGTGTAGTGACTGAACGACACAACTGAAGTATGTTGTTATCGTTACCTTCCCCCACTCCTCTTTTATATGTTGTGAGCAGACGCGACGCAGCAGAAGTACGCCGTGTTCCGTCCCCTCCTTAAGTGTTGTGATAAATGACCACGGCAGAAGTCATGTCGCTATAATCACCCTTATCCCCTTTGTTGTGAGCAGACAACATAACGTAAGAATGTCATCAACTCCCCATCCCTTTGTTGTGAGAAAAAGACATTGCTGAAATGTGTTGTATCCCGTCTCCCTTATGTCCTGTCAGAGAACATCTCTGGCGCTGCTGAAGAGTTGTACAGATCTCTGTCTCTTATTTTTTCTGTGTTGTAAACATACGACACAACAAAGTTGTTCCTTCATAACCCACTGCTGTTCTGCATTATATATATATATATATATATATATATATATATATATATATATATATATATATATATATATATATATATATATATATATTACAGGCAGTACGAACGTGTGTGTTATGAGCATGTTACAATAGCTGGCCATGTAAACACTGGTGGACTGTGGTCACCATGGTTGGGTGGTGATGTTGCAACACAGAAACGTTCAGAAGAATGGCTTGTGAGGACGTTTCTGTGGTAGACATTAATTAATCATCTCATGATAAACCATAGTTGACTCATAAAATGTATATATTTTGAATCAGAAAGCTTAATTCCTCCACATGTGCACTAAATATGATATAGTTGATATATTTTGATATGTATATATTTATATAAATAGTCAGAGCATGAATATATTGTAACGCTAAACTCTTTGACTTAGCTAATGCTTAACTTGCTGTTGGCATTTCCTTCCCATGTATATTTTTTCCAAAGCTTTTCCAGTAATGAGTATGTAAATAATAAGACAAAGAACCACTTAAGCCCCTCACACTTTACCACATCACTAAAGCCTGACATTATTGATTTTAAGATACAGTTTGTTTTCTGTTCCACACCCGCACGGAAGATGAGATGATACTTGATGGCTCTGGCCTCCAGTATCGTCTCATTTTCCGTTCGCTTCCCTACCCACCCACATGCACCAGACTTAAACTGCCAGTTGTGTCCAGCTTGCTAACGCTTTCCATCACTACCCTCTGTTCTCTGCTTCTACTCCCACCACGATCCTCTTCCCTCCTTGCCTTCCGTTACCCACAACAAAAGAAAAAAAAAAAAAGCCATTTAACATTCTGACTAAAACGGTCAAATTTCCCCCCCTTTAGCGGATGGCTCCCTACCCCGTTGGCGCCCTCAGCCCAACGTACATGGAGAATGAGAGTATGAAATTGCATTCCCCGGGGGTTGAGTGTACCAGGAGCAACGGCGTCACCCCAGTATGTCACTCGTTCGTTACAAGGTTGCTCTCGCTCCCCCTCAGTGCTCTTTCTTGTTCCCACCGGAACGTTCCCTCCCTCATTCCCTCCTCTCACAGCTTGCTGCTCCACCCTCAAAGCCCTCCCTCTGAAGGGCAAGGCACGCGTCTGTCTCCTTTTCCCCCTTCCTCCTTCAGGCCTCCTCTTGAGGACCTGTCCCCCATCAGAAGTGGTCGCTGGCGTTAGGGGGGGAGGAGAGGAAGGGGTCTTGTTTACAAACCCTTTATCTCGTTATGTCAATGTTTCTTTTTTTTTTTTTTGAGGAAATCTTGATCTTGCACTCAGTATGGTAGATGCGTGTGTCCCTGTCTGCTCATACTGCTTGACGAAGAATGATCATGTCCTGTTCTAGAACCCGTCAGCCCCCCACACTACCGTACGTCCCCCCGACCTCTCCCCCCCCCCTCTCGTGCCCGGCGTCTGCCACATTGGCTAGTGACACCCTTAGAGAGAGAGAGACACCCCCCCACCCCCTCCCCTCCACTCCCCAATATGCTAGACTTCTCACATCTTGTCAGTATTGGACCGGAGAGACTAGCATGTGTCGCTCCAGAGTGAGTGAGGAAAATAAAATAACATCAAATAAAAATAGAATAATTTGCAAGAGGCGTCACACCATCTCGTAGAACCTTCCTGTCACTGGACTCCAGAATAAGAACAACAAAAAAAAAAAGATACTAAGGATAAGCGTCACTTCTGGAGTCTTCATAAAGAAGTCGACCAAACGAGATAAGCTGTCGCTGCTCAAGCCAAAATAAAAGGATTTATATTACTCCAGCGATCGACAGGATAATTTTTATTATTTTTCATATCACATTTTCGAGATTTTTTTTTCCTTTTTTTTTTTTTTTTTTAGATGTGTAACTTTGATGTTTGTCTTTTACCAGATATTCAGAGTCCTGTGATGCCAAGACAACATAGAGAGAAGTATTATGGTATTTGCTTAGATTATTATCATGGCACAGATCTGCATAAACTCTGGGAAGTAGCAGTACAAGATCTTTACTTAGAAACACTTGACAAAATTGATGTAAAATTCCATTTGGGAAACGTAATTATTACTGGAGACAGATATTACAAGACTAACCATATACTTGTTCTTTTACCTTACAGGAGTTTTATGCTGGAATTTGTACTGACGAGTGACGTGTTTGTCTTACAGATGTCCGACGATGACCGGATGTCCCTGACGACGGCTGTGAGCGAGGACGAGGACGGCGAGAGCGTGCACAACTCGCCCTACAAGGCTCCCAGGGCTGGCACGACTGCCGCCTCCTTCAACTGCACTGGCGCCGTGAGGAAGGCTGGGTGAGTACACCACACCCTCGTCCATCAATACATTGCATGTTCTCCGCGGATCATAACTTTTCCCAGGATGCTGTTGTCAATGGAAGTCAAACACTATTTTAGTCCCAGGATCAACGGCTGTAGTCGCAAAGATAGTTTCATGTACGAGCTCGGAACTGCTTCGTTTTGACCGGGGAGTCGATGTTGCTCTTGATGTTCCGAGATAGGCTTCGGTTAGCCACGGGAGTTAAAGTTGTTTTGATGTAAAACTGACGAAATGTACTCCTTCATGTCGAAGGTCGTTCTGCTTCAGACTGGCTTCACTTATCCAAAGAGATGGAACTGTGTGTTCTTAAGCTTAATTTAATGGAAATTGTCGTTAAGAGTTGGAAACTCGTTTCGTTGCTGCTTCATTTACCTCGGAATTAGAAACTTGTATTTTAAGAGAAGCTTAGTGATCTCATAGTGGTCGCCCTGATTTTATGTTGAGAGATTAAATTCAAATTCACTTGGGAATTCGAAGCTGTTTTCTTCCAAGATTGGCTTTGGTTAAGAACTGAAGCTGCCGTATTCGTAATATTACTACTTTAGTTGGATATCTCTGAGGCTGGGTGTGTAGTGAAATCTAGCGAGTGTCAGGGATATTTCTTTTCCCTCAGTGCAAAATGTTTTGGTTTGGAATTTTTTGCATTAAATTTTTAATAAGATTATCTATGGTTCTTTCATTGATTTCAACATTCTTAAGTATTGTATCATGAAGTGTGATTTCTTTCATATGTACGGTTCAAAACTTACTGTACAGAAAATATATCTGTTTTAGCTGAGTCCTTCTGAGTCTCCAAACTTAAAAGTTACAGCCGAATTATTAAACCTTTTGTGAGCAGATCAGACCCATGGTGTAATTAAGGGAAGTGTTTTGAAAGTATGAGTATACTTCATAGATGACCGACACCATTCCTTGCTAGGCCTCTTCCCAGAACGAAGATAAGGCAGTCTATAGACGTGCTTACCATGAAGGCCCCCGGACGCAGGAGGAGTTCTCTGATCTAACCAGGTCCTCTCATCAGGCCACGACCTCAGATTGCGCCGTGTCGCTGATCATTTGGTCACATTAAGGCGAGGAGCCGTATCTTTCTACCAGCTGGAGACACGCAGCGTTCCAGACGGTAATATGCAATAATGTAATGTACGAGACGCCGAGCGAACACACTTGGAAGCCAGACGCGACACTTGGCGGAGAAATTTAATAACTTGGAGAGGATCCCAGTATCATGTTTGGAAACAGAAGGACGAAGACGCTTTCGTGTGTTCTCATGTGTGCCACAAACCGCCTCACCCGTAAACAAGAAAGTCATGGGAAAACTTACACAATATCTAACCAGAAACACCTGCCCACCCACACCTCACTCCTACTGATACAAGCAATGTGATTAAAACAAAGAACTCTCCTGCAACAGACCCTAACAACATATCAGACTTTCACATAAAATACTTCGGCCCATTTGCAATGCAGGCGGTTACGGACACCTTCCACTGTTCCTGACTACAATACAAAAATCCTTGTCCACGCAGAAGCTTGTCAGTATAACACTGATCCTAAAAACTTTCCAAACTCTCCCTCCTCCCACCGCCCCATATCATACTTCTGTCTTCAGTATCCCAGTCCATGTTCAAAATAAAAAAGATCCACGACAAAATCGTCATCACAACACGGCACCTGACCCCACCACTCCACCACCACACTACACACCGGTCTCACATAATATACCGCATATGACTTCAACCAACCACACAATCCGCTCCTTGACGCGCATCAACAAAGCATCCAACACCGTCCTCCGACAAATCACACAGCCCTTACAAAAATTGCAGACGGTGGTTGGCAATATTTCTATAGCCAGCCGCCATCCACAATTGCCTCATCCCTAACACACTCAAACCTTACATCGGGCATCTCCCTCCTCCAGAATTAGCAGCCTTACTACCACCGCTCAAGTGGGGTTTTAAATCAGATGACCACTTAAAAAAGTTGCAGCAACATTTTGTATAACTCTATATGGTTGTGCAATGTTTCACAACCACGTACTGTGCATGCTACTGAATCTGTGACAAAATTAAAAAAACAAATGGCAGCATGGCCTTACTTGATCATTAAAACTGGCAGCAGGATCTTACTTGATCATAAAAAATGGCAGCAGGATCTTACTTGATCATGAAAACTGGCAACAGGGTCTTACTTGATCATGAAAAATGGAAACACTGACCTGTGTAAAACTCGACTGGCAGCTCATGCTGTCGACACCTGAATTCAGTGCCCGAAAAAAATGACAGCCATGAACTCTTGCTTCATCAACTGACTCCCACAGTCAACAAACTGTAGATCTTCAATAGATTCAATAGATACTTGTGTTATATCTCAAAAAAAAATCATCTCATTTCTTTTATATATAAAAAAAAACTTCCAGGACGAGAGAAACTCCTATGGCCACGGAAATGTCTGTCTAATGTTGTATTGAGGTTAATGGATGGAGAGTTGCTTCATATGTGCCCTGGAAACAGTTTAAGCTTCTTTACCGTTTTCATATTTTTGAATCAAGCACATTGACATCTATATAAGCGCCCGTCTCCCTAGTTCCTATCGTCCACCTCACCTGAGTCTTGGAAACGCTCACAAGGGGACGATAACGCCCGGGTTAGGAGCCACTGAGCTAGAGCGTCTCAAATCTTAATGTTTCTACACGGCCGAGGGGGAGAGGCGATCATAGAAATGTTTGTTTACATGTTATGAGGACATACCTCAAGTCTTGTGCCCCAGGGAGAGCAACAGTTCGCAGTTGATTCCCGTGAAGCGTCCGAATTCCAGGAATATCTCAGTATGAACCTTGACCTTCTGGTGTCACTCGTATGACCCAAGCAGTCCTACAGACGCGACAATCATTTTTTTTCCCCAGACGGTGACGTTGTCCCCGCGTTATCGTATGTTGCTTGAAGAACTGGAAAAAAAAAAAATGTCTTCTCATTTTCTACCTCCTCTTCGTCTGCGTTCTGCCCCTTCCTCCTCCTCCTCCTCCTCCTACAAAGTAATGATCCGTGAGAGGTTAGCAGTACAGGGTGTCTGTGGTGAACATGATGACAAGTGAAGGTGTTCGAAATCTTGCTTCGCGTCATGATAATGGTGTCAGGGTGTCTCTCTGGTGAGGATGGAAGGGAAAGGAATAGATTAAAAAAGTGATGATCCCAGTATATGTTGTCTTTAAGGTCATTAAAGAATAAGGTTGCTCAAATCTTCGATAGTGAAGGCATTTTGTCGTTATCCTATGTGATGCCAGTTCCATATGCACGACCAGGGATGTATTAAATTCATGCACATTAGTCGTACAATTTAGGATCTTTTAACTTAATTGAGGCTCATTAACTGAACAGCCAGGATGTGATTACTAGAGTCAGTCGTACCATCCGTGCTGTCCACGTACTAATTCGTGACCCACGCAGGTAACATAATATCTGGATCATTGATAACACAAGACACCTTCCCGAGTCGCCTCTTATCTCGCCTTACCCTCAAGGAAGCGTCGTATGACCTGTGACCCGACCAGCTCGGGTTCTGGTGTTGGCCGCAAACTGACGAGTGAGCTGGTTGACCAGTCGTCCACCGCAGACGATCTTGTCTTACTCACGTGGGATCTGTTTACCAGAGTCAGGCGCACCAACCGTCCAGCGAGGATATATTTACCAGATTTAGGCTTATCAACCGGACGGCGCGGGATATATTTACCAGATTCTGGGTACCGGTCATACAGTTCGAGATCGATTTACTGGATTCATATTTACCACCCGAGCAACATGGTGTCGTTTTTATCGAATTCAGGCGTTCCATCTGTACGGCCTGGGATGTTTGTCTTAAATTCATGGACATTAGTCGCACAGTTCGGGATCTTTTACTTAATTGAGGATTATTAACTGAACGGCGTGGATGTAATTACTAGGTTCAGGCGTACCATCGTGCTGTGCGGGATCGCCGTATTAGATTGAGGCGAAGTAAACGTACGGCGCAGATATTCTTTATTAGATCAGGCGCACCAACCGTACGACGCGAGGTCTGTTTACTAGATTCAGGCGTACCAACAGCACGGCATTTATATATACATATATTTTTCCCTGGTGTAGGCATATCATGCATCCTATATTAATCTAGATTGCAAAGCAAACAAACTTCCTGCTGTGGATTAAGTTAATAAACCAGATTTCGCACGTTATTTGGATGTGTATCAGACGAGGTCGTGATGGTGTGGCATATATTGTGTTTATTCATCAAGGTAGGTCAGGTTAGGGGGTCGCTCGCCTCGTCCCTGCTGGGAATGTTAATAAGACGTTGGTGTGCAAGCCTCAGTCATGCTAGGATCGTTGATGAAACGCCTACCAAGGCAAGATCTTCCTCCGCCTGCGTGTACAAACTTTAAATAGATTTGTGCCGTCACGGCGTCTTCCGGGGAGGTTTCACCAGCCTCACGTGTAATACTAATGTAATGGTTATGATATGTAGTATGAGAGTGTAGGGAAAGAGTCATTTGTTGTGTGTGTTCCCCTGTAAGGTTCAAAGTTCACGGCGGCAGACGCTTATTCCTCGACATCCCGGCCCTCATCATGCCTTCTCATAATGGTATTAGACTCGCTTCTCTCCCACCATAGCGTTATTATAACTCATTTTTGAGTAAATCTCAAGGTAACTCGCCCACATCCAGTTTGTATGAGGTTACTCTAAACATCACAGAGACTAATTCAGACATCCTTAGCTGTTCTTCCAGTTATGAAAAAAAAAAGGTGAAAATTCATCCTTGTGGGACAAGTATGCCAACCTTTGCAGTAGTTGCCACTGGAAAAGAAGCATCATGGCTGAAAGCGTTTGTTGGCATGGGATAGACGTACCCACCGGAGCAACATACCCCAGAGGACAGAAGAGCTGCTGCTGCTGCTGGCTGCCGAGAGACAGGTTTGCCAACCCGTGCGATATACCCTCCCGTGACAGTTATCTAGAGGAGAGAAGCATCTAGGCGCTTACTGTTGGCTGCCCTGGGCCGTCCGGAGAAGACACCTTTGGGACGGGCTCCACACACTACTGCAATGAGTTTCTGACACTTAAGAGCTCTCGTGGAGTGGCCTTATCTGCCTGGAATATTTTTAATGAAATGTCTCACTGGCTGAGGGGAAGGGAAGAATACGTTTTCTTTTTAGTAACAAAATTCCACATTTAGAAATGTGTGCCAATGTTTAGTTCATGTGCTTGTGTTAATATTTGTGTGTGTTTACAAGCTTTTGTGTGATTTTTCATTGCTAATGTTTTGTTTGTTTGTGTTTGTTGGTAAACTATTTGCTTAGTATGTTTTCTTTGAGTTTTTGGTTTATTTGAATATTGCAGAAAATGCCCTGTGTTTGTATGGGTCTGTACCTTTTCGAATGTTTTTGTATACATGTATACATGGGTTTTTGTATATATGTATACATGGATGTTTGTGAATTTGTCTTGAATCTTTCCCTCAGCCAGACATCAACCCTCCGCCTAACATTCCCTCTTGTCGAACACATCTATCTTTCCTCACACCATCTATTCTTTCCCTTACACCGACCTATCCTCCCTCCCACACCCACCTATCATCCCTCCCACACCCACCTATCCTCCCACACCCACCTATCATCCCTCCCACACCCACCTATCCTCCCTCCCACACCCACCTATCCTTCATCTAACACGCAACTTCCCTCCCCACTATGTATACAGTAGTAGTTTACGAAGTCGAGTTCTATGGCAGAACGTAACCAACATATGTATAAGGTCCCCCTACAACTGTCCACAAAGGCCTTACATAAGAAAGTTTTTTTCTTAAAGTCGGTCAGCAGCCTCTCATAAGGCCTTCCACAGAAAATGTATGTATGGTCGTGAGCCCGTGTCAACACCGCACAGACATCGCCCACTCTCCAGGAGCCATTTAGTTAGACCGTTGGAAATTTGAATGATGTATTCAGCACAGGTCAGTCGCGCCGCTCTGCCGCCAGCAGCTACGCGTTAACGAACTGGGTCGAAATTATGTGATACAACTCTTGCCATTGAGCGTCACGGTGATCAGATACTGCCATGGGTGCTGTGAGGGAAGGTGCCTAATGCCCGCAGAAAAAAGATGATAAGACCAGCTAATGAGGATTCTTTAAACCTTTCAGAGATAACGAAACGTTGCCAACGCTCCTGGGAATAAATGGGCTGCCGCCACGACATGAAGTCGTTCCCGTGTGGAAAAAAAAAAAGGATTAATTTCCGTAGGAAATTCTTAACTCCCAGAGTACGATTTAATGACCTCAGAGCACGGCGGTACGACCAGTGGGTAAGAAGGGGGGGGGGGGTTAGGATGGCCTGGTCTTTGACTTAGGAACAGGTTGATGGCCAGGTCAAGACCAGGTCAGGTCATGCCAGGCCATCGTGCTGAAGGTTGGTATGGTCGTGCTCAAGAGGTCATGACTGGATCATCATGCACTCTGTGCCGCCATGACCTCCCCCCCGGAGCGCGCGTGCTGCCTGGGGACCTGAAGCAGGAGGAGGACGAATGTGTTTTGTTCCCAGGAGGGTCTCGCACGACTCCCCCCCTCCCCCCCGGGGGGGGGGGGGGGAGAGCTAGTAGAACCTAACCTGCTCGTTGCAACTTCGTCTTTATTGCGTGACCGATGCTGCAGAGGGTCATAATCGGGGGCTTTACCCAGTCTTGGCCAACCTAATCTGATTCATTATAATCACTGGAGTGTTGTTGTATCAGGTAACTTGTGGTGATTTGAGGCAGTCGTTAGATGACCCGTTATCTACCCCCTTCTCCTTTACACAGGAAACCCCAAACCGAAAAGAACATAATGTAAACTTCGTATCATGAAGATCTACCATATGGGGCAGACGTGACACAGACGACAACTTGGAGTAAAAGAACGAAGAAGAAAATGAAAAGATAAACACACACACACACACACACACACACACACACACACACGATGGTCGTAAGGCTCATCTTTATCAGAAATGGAAGGTTGAAGTGCCTCATCTATTGTGTGTTTAGGCCTCGTTTGATACTGTCGTGACATTAGCACGTTTTATATGTTCGTAAATCGTGTTTACAGTGTTTGTTGTGTGTGTGTGTGTGTGTGTCGAGATGAGCAGGTATGTTGCCGAGTGGGTATTTCTCACAATACTTCATCCTTTGCCATTGCGTTAAATAAATGATCCTGTTTTATTCGTTCCTTCCAGCTCTCTCTCTCTCTCTCTCTCTCTCTCTCTCTCTCTCTCTCTCTCTCTCTCTCTCTCTCTCTCTCTCTCTCATTCTTTCTGTATTTATATGAATTATTTACCACAGTTTTCATTTGCCTCATAGATGCATTATTGGTGCCGGTGATTAGAGCTGTAATAAGGGGTTATTACAGCTGGTTCAAGATAGCACTTGTCTGGAAAATTGACAGCGTTATTGCGTGTGTGGCGAGGTCCGTGATTGTAAATAAGTTTGTATTCAACATTGGTAGCTTGGTCGAGCCAGCATGGCCTTGGTCTCGTTCATGGGAGAAAATGGGAAATTATATCCTTCTCGAGAGAAAATGGGGTTATTTTTTTCGTTTATTATAGAAAATGGTCATTTACTGGAGTGACGTTTGAGGGTAGACTATTTTAGTGGCTTCACGTAGCATAGCTTCAAGCAAGCAACACGAGTGATGAAATGGCAATATTTTGAGAGCGAACTTTCATGTTCGACGCCGTATTTGTTGCAGCTGCGCCTCTCCCACGGCAGTAGGCTCGCCCCACTGCTCACCCAGAGGCCAGACTCACCCGCTGGCAAATTTAGATTGATGTGGGAATAAGTTTTAGAATATGGATATTATCTGGGTCGCCCGGTGACGCCGTCACGGGTCACCTGCGCGCGCTGATTCGGTGACAGGGCTCTTGTTGAACCCTTGAACACGACCCTTGAGCACGGAGGTAACGACCATTGAGCACGAAGGTACGACCTTTATTGTGCATCTCTTGAGTGCAAAGGTTCGACCTTAAGCACGACTGAAGAGCCTTAGATATGATGGCTTGGCCTTGGAGCCGGCTGCTAAGGATTAGGTCAGAGACTACGCTATCGTATCCCTTTAAGGGTCGTGCTGTCGTGGTCAAGGGTCGTACGGTCGTGGTCAAGGGTCGCACGGTCGTGTTCAAGGGTCATGCGGTCGTAGTCATGGAGTCACAGTCTAACTAGTGGTAGGGAGGGACTGGTTCTCAGTCAGTCCCCCTTTAACCGCTCGTGTCATCTCTCTGTCTCCTCACTCCCTCCCTCCCTCCCTCACTCCCTCCCTCACTCCATCCTTACTACCTCTCATCTTATCCTCCTCCCCCCCCACTAGCCGTCCCTCCTCATCCCCTCCATCTATTCCCCCCCTCCCTCCATCTCACTTCCCAGCCGTGCGTCAGCCTCCCCTTCTTCTCCCGAGCCACCATACTCCCTCACCCCGCCTCACCCAGGTGCTGCTGCTGTTCTCAGCTGTAACAGTAACGCAGGCCTTTGTGGGGAGGAAGGGGAGGAGGAGGTTAGTGTTCCCCAGGCAACCCTCTCTGGCCGTTGTAACTTTTATACACGTAACATTTCAGGCAGATTTCTCTCTCTCTCTCTCTCTCTCTCTCTCTCTCTCTCTCTCTCTCTCTCTCTCTCTCTCTCTCTCTCTCTCTCGATTTACAGTATGTACTTCTTCATAATCCATCATGATAGTCACTCATGTTTCGTGCGTTCCAGTCACTTGTGCTACACACACACACACACACACACACACACACACACACACACACACGACGAATGAACGAACTTATATACAACGTCTCTGATTTACATTTAATAACCAAAAATGGGGTTTTATTGTTTTTTATTTTTTCCTTTTTTAGTTTTTTCTTTTCTTTTCTCACACGTTGATTGTCACTTTTATTTCATTCTGTTATTCTTTTGTGATGATTTTTTTTTTTACATTTTTATTAACTTTGGACCCAGGAGGATTGAGAACAGACTGCCTCTACCATGTGGTCTTTCCCCCGTGTTCAGCCACTCGGCGGGCGAGGGTAGGAATAACATGCTGACCTCTGGTCTCGTGTTCATATATATATATATATATATATATGTATATATATATATATATATATATATATATATATATATATATATAGATAGATATGTATGTATATGTATGTATTTATATATATATATATATATATATATATATATATATATATATATATATATATATATATATTATTTATTGTTTATATTTATTATACTTTGTTGCGTTAGCGAGGTTAAAGAGATGGGGCAACACACAAGTGTATAACTCTCTCTCCAGACTACATACAGTCTTCACACTCGCTAACTATTCTGTCATGTTTGGTAGAGTGAGAGAGAAGGTATAATTAATGGGTAATACGACCCGATAATGTCCCTCTTTCATCACAGTAGGGAAGGGAGAGAGGAGGTGATTTTTAAAGCCGATGTGGAAGATGTGTGAGTAATATTTGTGAAGAAATGACAACCAGACATTGTTGGAAGGGAACTGTACTTTATTTTTCGTGTGTGTGTGTGTGTGTGTGTGTGTGTGTGTGTGTGTGTGTGTCCTCTTGAATGTTCATGTATTGATCGGTTGCATGTATGCATTCATATTTTTTTTATGTCTACATTGAATACAGAGACACGAATGCAATAGTTAATAATGCACCATGTTTACAGATGAATACTTTGGCGTGAGCTTATTTGCAAGCGTAATTATACACCTGTGTGTATCTGATTGTATCCATGCATGCCAGCATGACTAATGTGTGTATGATTCATGGATGATTCCCTTCCCATGTATTTTTCGTCTGTATGAGTTAGCCAGCCTCCCCGTATATCTTGCTCGGAGCGATGGATGTGTATGAGGGAGGGAGTGAGTGAGGTGGCACGTATGTTTCCATGGATGATTCCGTCATCATCAAGGGATAATAAAAACGATGGACTTGGACTGGTTAGGTTGAGCAGTGTAGCGGACGGTAACAGCGGGGTATTGGTAATGCATCATGAACAGTGAAATTGTGTTGACGACTCAAGGAGAGTTGCTCTCTGGTCTGGTAGTGGGTAGACCTCTTTGGTCTGGTAGTGGGTAGACTTATCTGGTCTGGTAGTGGGTAGACTTATCTGGTCTGATGGTGAGTAGGCCTCTCTGGTCTGGTAGTGGGTAGACTTCTCTGGTCTGGTAGTGGGTAGACCTCTCTGCTCTGGTAGTGGGTAGACCAGAGATTTTTTCCCCCCCATTAACTTTTAACGAGACGAGGGAATGTAAACATAGAATTTGCATGGCCTCATTTCCTGCCCAATTCTCTGGTGTTAATTGGTGTCTCTCTCTGTAATTCCTGGGTGTATTCACTTGCCTGTCAGCGTCTGGCATTTGGACGAAGAATAACAGTGAGGAAGTTAGCGAGGAAGGTGGTGTGTGGCAGTCACTGCCCTGTGTCCTTCACCGAAATTCTACGGTGCGACATTTGGCAGTGTCTTTCTTATGTGCTGTCATAATGCGATGGCATTTGGCACTGATGGGGCTTCACTGAATTAATTACAGTATCGCTCTACAGTCATTGATCATTTGCAACGTAAATTAAATGGCATATTGGAAGCCAGGTGTCTACCGTACGTACCTGTGTTGCGTCTTAGGAGTGGCAGAGTTTGTTGGTGACGTGGCAGTGCCACACGCTGGTGCCCGGATGTTGTTATGGTGGCACGGCACTGAGGGCTGGACGGTCATGATTGGTTGGCTGGCGTGACGAGGTGTGGTTGGAGGAGGATGGTTCACGCTCGTTCCAGGTGGTGGTGGTGGTGGTGGCGGAGGGGGAATAGTTAAGTTGTGGAAGGTTGGAGGAGGTAGACTTGTCGCCCAGGGATTGGAGTAGAGTCTGAAGGGGTTGACGTCAAGTCTTGTTGTCTGGCTGAGAGTTGTGCTAGTGGTGGCGGGAGTCGTGCTTGTCGGAAGTCATTGTATTTGCGCTTCTTGTGAATCGTTAGAGTTGCTTGTAGGGAGGATGTTGTGCTTGTAGGGAGGATTTTGTGCTTGTAGGGGATTGGATGGTTTTACTGGCTCGGTCAGGCGTGTACTGGCGGTTGTGGGGGGAGGGAGGGAGGAAGGGTTGTGGTTGTCAGGTGTTGTATTCGTGCTTGTGGGATAGTGTGGGGATGCTTGTAGTGGAGGGACTCATGCATGTCATATTTGTAGAGTGACTAGTACTTGATTGGGGTCGTAAGACTTGTGCCTCTTAGGAAGGTGGTTCGTGCTTGTTACAGTGGGCCTCATGGTCGTACAGGAGTCGCAGTATTTTTAGGAAGGTTACTTCGGCAGTGTGGTCGTTGTACGTACGTGCTGTTGGGTCCTCCATCAGGACATTGTCAGGGTGGTCGTCTTTGTCGTCGTAGTTCTAGGAAGTAGTACTCTGGGGGTTCTAATGCTCGTTAGGAGTCCTCGAATGGGTTTGTCTGCTTGTTGAGGGTCGTCTTGTGAAGGGAAGGGGGCAATTCGATCTGATCGTTTGTGTCTTGCTTGGATGGTTGTGTCTGGATGGTTGTTGAGGCGAGGTGAGAGTGGATGGTTGGGGCAGTTGAGACGGTGTCATATATATCGGCCGTAAGTGAGAGATTTGAGGTAGCCGAGGGTGAATGTCTCACTGTCTCTTATTCGGAGTCTCGCGATGTCTCTCGCTGTCTCTTTTACTCCATGTCTTTCTCTCTAAGTCAGTTCGAGACATTAAGAGGGTTGTGGGAAGGAAGAGGTGACGCTGCACTATTGTGGGACAGAGATGGGAGGGAGAGGGAGGAATGTGAAAGAGGGAGATAGCATGAGTGAGAGGGAGATAAATAAGAGAGAGGATGGGGGCAGATAATCGCACAGGAATAGATCATGCCAGTGGAAGAGGGGATAGACGCTGATTATCATCCCGAGGAGGGTGATAGAGGCAGATTATCGTCCCGAGGATGGGGGATAGACGCTGATTATCATCCCATGGACGGTGGGATAGACGCTGATTATCATCCCATGGACGGTGGGATAGACGCTGATTATCATCCCGAGGACGGTGGGATAGAGGCAGATTATCAATCAGTAGACAGCAGGATGGGGACAGATAATTATCATCCAGTGGACGGCCTGATGGAGGCAGATTATTCAGTGGAGGGCAGGATAAAGTCAGACTACTATCCAGTGGACGAGAAGATAACTGCAGATTATCACCCCCAGTGGCTGAAAGAATAGAAATTGAACATCGACCTTGTGGGTAAGTGTGTGTGTGTGTGTGAGAGAGAGAGAGAGAGAGAGAGAGAGAGAGAGAGAGAGAGAGAGAGGGGGGGGGAGAGAGAGAGAGTGGAGGATGAGTTTGCGGGGGAGAGGAGAGTGGAGGATGTAAGTGTGGGAGGGAGAGTGAAAGCAATATGTAAGAGAGCAGAGGATGAGAGAGTGTTTGTGAGAAGACAAAGTAAAGGATTTGTGCGAGGAAGAAGGGAGACTAGCGGGCATGGGGTGAGTGGATGATGGAGAGGATATGAAGATGTACTGGAGAATATGGAAGGGAGGAGGGAGAGAGGGAAGGTGGGAAGGGGTTGGAGTAAAGGTGGGAGGGGGTAGAGAAAAGAGAGGGGATACTTGAAAGTAAATGAGGTGTTGGCTGGGGCACCATAGTTCTCTCTTATTCCTTCACGTTTCTGCTGACACTTTAGTAGTCACACGTGTGTTTGTTTTATTGTCACTTCGAATTTATGTCAGTAATGTATGTTGTATGGTTGTAATCAGAGACATGTTCAGCACTGACTACCTTGCTCGTTACCCAGCAGTGTTGTGCTCGTACTGATGCATGATGGCACAATACATGGTGGACTCCTCGTCCTCTGGTGTTGTCCAGTCCTGTCACACATTACCATGGAACGAGTTATTGCTTAGCTACGTATGTGTGTAAACATGGTCGTCCATTGTCTGTGGTTCCTGCCACAGAAATCGCGTCACCGTAGGGAGCGAGGTCAGCCCGCCGTTCCTCGTAATGCAACACATCCTGTTGGAGGCGGAAGTCCATCTGTGTTGCCTCCTGGTACCACCGCTCGTGTCATCATCATGATAAACAGATCCACCGGGATCCTTATTGACCTAACTCTGTCTTCACTAAAAACGTGAGCTATATCCTTTGTTAGAAGTAAGATATCCATCCTATTTTACTCTTCCTTTACTGTTGACAGCCTGAAGGTCCTTCACTGGCCTTTTTCTAGCGCCTGTTTCGATCAAGGTTTGGCTGCTGCCTTTTTCCACTGAAGACGTCTCCAAGTCTAAGGGGAATTTTTTTTCCTTCGTAAGTCTAAAAGCGTCGCCTCTTGTTGTGTAAACAAGCGTCTGGTTTCCCTCATGGGCGGGCGGACGAGTTTCCCCATGACTGAGGACAATGGGGGCGGCCGCACGAGTCCCTCTCTATCAATACGAGGAGCAGGAAGTTCTGCCATCTGTTCCCCGGGCGGACGTCCACTCCTCCAGCAGACACAACCTTGAGCTGTGTCTTGGGGGGGTCTACAGGCGACACTTGGCCACACGGAGGACAGTCATGTCCTGCCTCACGGGATGTCCTGCCCACCAGCGGCTCTGGTGGCGGAGGGGGAAGGCCCTCGAGCGGAGGCCGAGGAGGAGGAGACAGACTGTATCGATCTCCACCTCTCGGGTGACGCTGCCCGCCCGCCACTGATTTGTTGTTGTTTGGAGGCCTCAGTCTCCGCCGGCGGGCGAAGGAAGGCAGAGATGACGGTAGTAGGGTGGACTGGTGACACTTGCTAAGGTCAGGTGCGGCTGGTGGTGACCCGGGGGGATGATGGCTGCTGGTGATGATGTAGGAGGCACCAGGATGGTCATGGTGAAGTAGGGAGGAGGATGTAATAAGTCGTGCCACTTGTGATGGTGTGTGCGACATGCATGTTGTGTTGTTGATGACACAGTTAGGTACGCGGACGCGTGAATCATGGTGTCTTAGAATGGTCAGTACAGAGCAGATGATGAGGTCAGGGAACGGCTGTAGTAAAGGGTGAGAACTGTGATGATGAGGACGGGTTGCATCACGTCACTCGTTACTACAGCTGTTGTGGCACTTTGCAAGTTCTGCCAGGTAGTTCAGAATGGTTGAATAGGTCAGAGAGGATATGGTGCCGAATTGGTCGTTTAGAACATCCAGTGACAGCCCCGAGAGCCAATTGGTAGTTAAGGAGACTTGATAGTGTGTTAGATTCTGTTAGTTCAAGAGAGTGGCGTCTGGTTATGGCTGGCGAAGTGCTGGTGAAGCAAGTGGTAGGTGAGGTCAGTGTGGAGATAGAGAGACTGGAGTAGTGAGTGAGGGACTTACAAGTTGAGGTGACATCGCTTTGACCCTGGGTTAAACATGTCTGCGGCGCTCGTCATGTTCAGTACTTGTAATGTGATCCTTGTACGATATAACACATACTTGGAGGGAGGGGTGGGGGTCACTAACTATAGCCCAGGTGTGGACACTGGGCAACCTGGTGTTCCTTGTGTGGTCCAGGTACTTGTAGTTGGTACTGTGTTATTGTATTTGAAACGTTTGATTGTATGGGGGATGTAGTGCACATCTGTATGTAGTGGTGGTCGTGAGGTTGTGTGTATAGGGATGGTGATGTGTGAGGTGGTGATGGTGTAGATGATGGGGTAAGAGACCCCCTGTCTTTGGTGGCAGAGTGGGGACGAGACCCCTCGCTGTGGTGGAGGAAGGAGGGGGGTTCGAGACCCTTGGAGGGGGAGGAGGTTGGGGGAGGTCATGCTGCTGAATGTTGGAATCTTTTTAATGCAGCTCCTTGTTGCCCCAGCTGTCCTGCTGTCACCTCAGTTGCCTCTTCCTCCCTCCCTCCCTCCCTCGCCGTCTCTTCTGCTTTCACATCTGGTCGCCGCTCCCTCAGTCCTGCTTGCACCTCCAGTTTCTTCTCCCTTTGTCCTGCTCTCACCTCGAGTTATGCCTCACAACGTCCTAGATTTATATCTTCTTCCCTCTCTGTATCCTGCCCTTAACTCTTGTTCTCTCTCCTTCATAGTCTTTTATCTTAAGGTTCTACACTGTACGTCTCCTCTTATCTCTCCATCAATTTATTCTGCTCTTCCTTCATATCCTTGCCATCCCCTCGTCTGTCTTCGCTCTCTCCCAATTCTCTTTTTTCACTTTTTTCTCTCTCGCTCCCGCCGTCATTTCTTATCCCTTTATATCTTTTTCTTTCCGCGTCACGCTCCGCCATTACTCGGAGATAGAAGGATGTCTTGACGGTGTGTGTAGTGGAGGAGGCTCGCCCTCACGTCCTGTGTGACCTTGCATGGCCTGGCTGGTGGCCCACGCGGCGCCGGTCATCACCCAAGGTCATGGCTGCCACGCTCGCTACCCCCCCCCCTCCCTCCTCCCCCTCACATTTGGGCTGAGCGTCTTGCACCTTCTGGTGCTTGATGTGCGAGGCTGCAGCTGAGGGAGGGATGGGTTCCGTGTGCTGCAAGGCTCCTCTCAAGTTGGCGGGGTTAACTTCTGGGGCACTACCCTTGAACAGGACGGTGCGGCCCTTTGACCTGACCCTTTATAAGGGTCAGGTCAAAGACCAGGGCCGTCATAACCATGGGTCGTCCCAGGTGGAATGGAGGACGACAGGTGGACCAGAAGGTGGTCTAGTGCTGGTAGTGTCAGCAGCAGGGGAGGAGACAGAGCTGATGATGTCCTCATTTTTACAACCTCGTCTCCAGAGACTCCTACACCCCGCCGTCTGGTGGCACCAGCGATAACATTATAGTACTTGCCGTGTGACCTTAACACACGGGAACACAGTCTCTTGTTAGGCTTGCCTTATCTACAGCATGACTAATTAGAACTGGGTCTTAATATATATATATATATATATATATATATATATATATATATATATATATATATATATATATATATATATATTATCCCTGGGGATGGGGGAGAAAGAATACTTCCCACGTATTCCCTGCGTGTCGTAGAAGGCGACTAAAAGGGAAGGGAGCGAGGGGCTGGAAATCCTCCCCTCGTTTTTTTTTAATTTTCCAAAAGAAGGAACGGAAAAGGGGGCCAGGTGAGGATGTTCCCTCAAAGGCCCAGTCCTCTGTTCTTAACGCTACCTCGCTATCGCGGGAAATGGCGAATAGTATGAAAAAAAAAAAAATATATATATATATATATATATATATATATATATATATATATATATATATATATATATATATAGGGAATAAATTATCAAACAGATTTCAACGCCTCGAATATGAAGGTCAGTTATTTAGAGTTTTAAATCGTAAAGATTTCTCTTATTATACGTAGAAGAACCTGGGCTGACAGGACGGGTTTATGTTGATAGAGGGAGGACTGATCAGCACAGACAAAGGGTGTCCAGCTCCAGCTGGTATAATGGAGCAGCTGATAGGTGCAGATCACCTGGTATGGTGCTAGCCTCACACTGCAGGCCACCTGGTGTGGTGCTGGCCTCCCATTGCAGGCCACCTGGTGAGGTGCTGGCCTCACATTGCATGCCACCTGGTGTGGTGCTGGCCTCACACTGCAGGCCACCTGGTGAGGTGCTGGCCTCACATTGCAGGCCACCTGGTGTGGTGCTGGCCTCACACTGCAGGCCACCTGGTGAGGTGCTGGTCTCACACTGCAGGCCACCTGGTATGGTGCTGGCCTCACATTGCAGGCCACCTGGTGTGGTGCTGGCCTCACACTGCAGGCCACCTGGTGTGGTGCTGGCCTCCCATTGCAGGCCACCTGGTGTGGTGCTGGCCTCACACTGCAGGCCACCCGGTGTGGTGCTGGCCTCCCATTGCAGGCCACCTGGTGTGGTGCTGGCCTCACACTGCAGGCCACCTGGTGTGGTGCTGGCCTCCCATTGCAGGCCACCTGGTGTGGTGCTGGCCTCCCATTGCAGGCCACCTGGTGTGGTGCTGGCCTCACACTGCAGGCCACCTGGTGTGGTGCTGGCCTCACATTGCATGCCACCTGGTGTGGTGCTGGCCTCACACTGCAGGCCACCTGGTGTGGTGCTGGCCTCACATTGCAGGCCACCTGGTGTGGTGCTGGCCTCACACTGCAGGCCACCTGGTGTGGTGCTGGCCTCACACTGCAGGCCACCTGGTGTGGTGCTGGCCTCACATTGCAGGCCACCTGGTGTGGTGCTGGCCTCACATTGCAGGCCACTTGGTGTGGTGCTGGCCTCACACTACAGGCCATCACCTGTCACCTGAGGGCGCGTCCAGGTAGCCAACCTGCTGGACCTGGTTAACGACGTTGTTGTGTCCTATGCCAGTGTGAGGGAGTGTTGTGAGCCATGCTAGGCAGGGTTATAGGAGAAGGTGACCTGAACTGCACAGGAGCTGCTGTGGAAGTGTTATTGGGTAGAGGAGACCAGGTGTAACTGGGGGATTATTGTAGACTGGAATATACGAGGGAACTGCAGTGGTGGCAGTGTTAGCAACGTGCAGTACCTTGCTCAGTGGGTTATCAAGCACCAGTACATATGATCAGTTGATAGCAGGAGGTGGGATGGAGGGCCGAGTTAATGACCTGAGCAGCACCCCAAGATAATGCTAAGGGAAGATCTCATTGTGACCAGCACAAATGGATATTGACTCGGATTCACATCAGTATCGGGGAGAGCGTGTGTACAACCCTGAAATATCCATGTTGGTCCAAGGTAACGTTGACGGCCTTATTTGTTGGCTGGTGACGTGTGAGAGACATTCTCATCTATATTTACCTGTGAGTTTACCGGCAACAGCATGTTGGTTGGGGGTCGAACTGGTGTTCTGGAAGTTCGTCTCTGTCTCCAGCTGGGCGGCAGACGGTGACAACAAAGTGGAAGTTCCCAAGAGTTTGTTAGCTTAGTTGATGACCTGCCTTGGGGAAGTGGGTGATGACCTGCTTGGGGGAAGTGGTTGATGACCTGCCTGGGGTAATGGTTGATGACCTAGGTACCTGGGGGAAGCGGTTGATGATCTGCCTGGGGGAAGCGTGTGATGGTAATCTGTCTAGGTGGAGTGGTTGGTGCTCATTGTGGTGGGGGAAGCAGATGATGATGGCTGGGAGAGATGGGACGTCTCTGCGTCTCCAACACATAATATATGACCTGTTGTGCACACACGACTCCTTCCTGCCCACATCTTCTTCAGCGCCGTAATTGTTCTTGCGTCGTTGGATAACACATTCTTAATGCGTCTCTAAATTTAATTTTGTGTCGGCGCTTAACTTCCTGGCACCACCTCCCCCCAACCCCGGGCCCTCCCCTCCACCAGCCTCTCTGAGGAAGATAATTGGCCAGACGTGAGGGAGAACTTGTGTGTTGCGTCATTGATCGCTGTGGCCCGCTCTGGCTGCGTGTGTGCCTCAGTCATGTACCATGTTGGCATCATCTAGTTAGTACTGCCTCACAATCTCCACGCCACCACACTCCGACCCTCACACCCGACACTGAACATCCTACCATACAATTGCCAAACATCTCGTTCTAGTGCAACTTCAGCCACGGGAAAGTCGATGGGTGGGTGGGAGGGACCGAATCAACTCTCCCAGTGGGAAGTTGTTCATTAGCGAGATGTCAAGTGGGAAGCTTTCTCGTAGCATTGTTTCGTGGGAGGCTCTCGACTGGATGGGTGTCAGTAGGACCTTACCCATCGGCTAGTTACCCATACTGTAATTGTCAGAGCCGATGGTATACAATTCCACAACAGTTAACCAGTTTTGTGCATAAGTCGTCCCTGGGTCAGTGTTGTTGGCAATTAATTGTTTGTTTATTGGGGAGTCATGCAGTAGAGAGTTTGTACTGATGGAGAAGTCGACTTCATGTGGATATCCTCTTCTCCTGAGGGTGTGTGGTCATGATAGCGTGCTCTGATTACGCACTGCAGGACGATATCAATCCACGCCACAGGATATCCCCTCGACTGAGGGTAGGGTCGCTAGCAACAGGCAGCCCGCCTCCTCTACTCCGTGTCGGCATCCGGTGCTCCGCTCCAGACGTGTTGACTTAATCCTCATGATGGCAACACCGACCTGTGTTGACCTCTTGACATGCGAGGGTGAGTTAGGTCGTGTATCAAATGCTGGGTAGCACTGCTTCAGACCTGTGTGTCTGTGTGTGGGAGAACATGCCATGGGAGCCATCAGTCATCCACCCCTTGGCACCCGACGGAGGGTTAGAGACAAGACGCCCCTGGAAGCTGAGTGAGGGAAAGATTCAAGGTGCAGGAGTGGGAGGCGCCGGGGGTCTTGATCCAATCTAGGCTAAGTAATTTCCGTTTTCTTTACGAGAGGCGCGGGAGGATAGTGGAGCAGGAGGCTGAGCGTTGGGCCAAGCACAGGTTCCCGCTGCTTCCTTGGAAGCTTCGTTGTGAGGGAAGGGTGCCAGGCGGTGCTTGAAATATGACCAGAAGGGGACGGCTTCCTAGGACTCTCAGTCTCCGAATGTTAAGACTGGAAAAAAGAGGAATAAAGACAATAGAGCTGATTGTTTTGGAAATTTTGTCTATGGTAAAAATTAGGTAATTCATCTATCTATCTGTGTATCTATCTATTTATCTATACATGTACGAATGAATGAATTGATTAATTACCCTGTGACACCTTTCTGGTGTTATCGGGGCGTCATTCCTGAGGATTTTGTCTCCAGAGGCTACGCTGCTTCCAGTAGCAGGAAAATGTGGACCCTATTAGAGCGAGAAGTTCTTTTACGAGACTTTCCTCCCAATAATACAGCCTCGCCAAGGGTGACTTTCCGTTCGTGGTGCAATCTCGAACAGGCAGTCCGGCAACACCTAAATATATATATATATATATATATATATATATATATATATATATATATATATATATATATGTATATATGTATGTGTTGATGTAGGTCACAGCGGTGCGCGTGATCTAGTATTTGCTGATAACCACGAGGAAGAATGAAGCACGGAAAGTCCCAAGTGCATATTCGTGTGATTATATCTCCCTTGATGTAATCACAAGGAAGAAGCACTTGGGACTTATCGTGCTTCTTTTTCCAAGCGGTTATCACCATATATATATATATATATATATATATATATATATATATATATATATATATATATATATATATATATATTTGTATATATATATATATATATATATATATATATATATATATATATATATATATATATATATATATATATATTTGCTTTGTCGCTGTCTCCCGCGTTAGCGAGGTAGCGCAAGGAAAAAGACGAAAGAATGGCCCAACCCACCCACATACACATGTATATACATACACGTCCACACACGCAGATATACATACCTATACATCTCAACGTATATATATATATATATATATATATATATATATATATATATATATATATATATATATATATATATATGTAATATGTGCGTGTGTGTATATCTTGGTTATTTTGCCCACGATCCCGGAGCCACCAGCTCCTACGTGACTATGTGAATATAACCAGACACGGATTTCTTTTCTCCTTAAATTATGAGAGAGAGTGGGAGGCTGAGGGGGAGGAGGGAGAGGGAGGAATCCCGTTATCTAGGTTGGGTGGGGTGGGGGGAGGAGGAGGAGCCTAAGACCCCGGGAATGGCCCGGGCGGTGAGCGACGCCTGTCGTTCTGCGGGAGAGATGTTTTGACTCTTGGTGGATTAGGGCGAGGGAGTATTCGGTAGTGCGTAGTACATTAGGTTTTAAGGATCAGTGAGACAGTTTATGGCGTTGTGTTTGGCCTTACTGCGGCGTGATGAACAGCTAGGACGTTGGTGATGGGAGACCCAAGCTCTTTTACTGCCAGCTTGTGACAGTAATGGGGTTGGCCTCGACCGCTGGGGTACTGGGAGTTGTGGTGTTGGCTGTATGGTGCTGGATCCCAGTCGCTGTCTCACAGGAAGCCGGGATTTCGGTAAATTTGTGTCTTGAGGTATAGGGTTATGTTTTGATAGCAGCTAGGTTGTAAGATCTGTTATAGGTGTGGTTGTAAGAGTAGTGTTGTAGGGTTTATGTGATTGTTCAGATGTTGTAGGGTGCATGTTGTAGGTTATTGTAGCGGTGTAGTAGTATTGTAGGTGTAGGTGATTGTAGAGATGTTGAGGAAATAATGTAGGCGATTATAGAGGTGTTGTAGTGTTGCAGGATGTAGGTGATGATGATTGTAAGGGTGTTGTTGTAGGTTAGTGTTGTAGGGTGCAGGTGATTTTCGAGCTGTTGTTTTGAAGAAGGAAGATCATAACGTGCCATTTAATTACGGCACCCCTAATTGCGAGGGAGTGTAATGATTCGTTGGTAATGAGGAGCGACCTTCGTGAGAAGTAATTACCCACATTGCTACTGTTGGCCTCGGTTCTTCCCCCAGCTGCTCCAGCTGTTGCTGCTGGTCGTCGTGATCAACAGCTGGAACCACCGACCGTCAGTGAACTCGAGTGTTGCAGCTCCTTCTATTTCTGTACTGCTGCAGCCGCTGTATCTGCTGCTGTTTTTGTTGTTGGTGTATTTGCTGCAACATCTGTTATTGCTGCTTCCGCCACAGCTGTTGATATTGTTACAGCTGCCTCTGTTGCTTCAGCTGCTCCTGTTGTCGCTGCTGATGCTTTACCGTGTGCCGCTCCGGCTGTAGTTACGTCACCTGACTCAGCTGTTGCTTCTGGCTGCCGCTGTGGTAGTGAGGGCCGGGACCACGCTGGGCCCTACTGTGTCACCAGCAGGTCCTGGGGGAACACTGTAGGAGATGGTGTGACCGCTACCCCATCTTCCTGCCCCCCTCCCCCCCTACACACACACACACACACACACACACACACACACACACACACATACACACACACACTATGTGCCTGACCCACTCTACACCTCCTCCCTCCTCCCTCTATATTTCTGCACCTCATTCCTCCTCCCTCTATATCTCTACACCTCGTCCCTACTCCCCCTACATCTCCACACCTCCCTCCTCCCTCTACATCTCCACTTCAGGTCTCTCTCCCTCACCGTACCCCCCCTCCCGTACCGTGTTCCTCCACCCCGGGCCCTGCCGTCCCTCTGCCCCGGCACATATCCCTCCTGAGCCGTGCATCAAACTCCCCCTTCATGTGTACTGTGCTCAGCCCACCACCACATGGGTGCCATCAGGTTATACCATACATAGCACGAAACCTGAGGAATGTGACCGAAAACCTGAGGGACGAACTTGAGAGGATGATTAATGAAACGTGTGTGTGTGTGTGTGTGTGTGTGTGTTCCGGGACTGGTTGTGACCCGGGGTTAGTCAACAACGTCATGTCCATCTGGCTCTCAGGTCACGCGGTTGGTCATATTGTTGTTATTGTTGTTGGTATTGTTGGTAGAGGTAGTGTCGGGTCACCCTCCTAGGGTTTTTTTTGTTTTTTTTTTTCGCTTTTTCAGGTTTCTTCCTTCTTCGTCTTGATATTTTCCTTTGTTATATATTTTGATATTATTTTTTCATATGTGATACCTTTTGAACGTTCTCAACCAGAGGATTTTAATGTTTGATAATTAGGCATCCAAACAAGTCTGGAACGCCCTGTATAAAGACAAACACAGACAGTCAGTAACTTAATCTATATTCTTTTTATATGTAGAAATATTCATTAGTTCCAAAGCACGCAGACAAAACATGTCTGTGCCCGCGTGGGTGAGGGGTACACAGCCAGAGGTAGGCGGAGGCAAACACAGACCGTTACAATGGGTATATTATTAGGTATCAGTGTGACGGGTGGGCCTGTGTTGGCCATTGGAACCCCAGAGGGAGTAGGGGGGGTCTTAGTTCCTCGTTTTCCTTTTAATACCAGTTTTCCTTTAATGGATTATATAAAGTAATTGGTAGCAGTTTCAGGCGTGCCAATTAGATTTAAATGGTTTATTTATTTGTGTCCATTCCGTGAGACGTTGTACTTGATACAACACCGATATCTGTACGTTTAATCCCAGCCGACGGTACGGCTCTTTAATACGACGGTACGACCCTTAAACACGAAGGCACGACTCTTGTTGAACACGACGGCACGACGTCTGAGCGCGGCGGTACGAACCTATGGTATGATGGCGTGGCTTTTCGCCTGACCTTTTCAGGTTCAGGGGAAATACTGTACGCAGGTCGTATTCCAGAAACGTCGTACCCTTATGCTCGAGGGTCGTACTGTCGTGCTTTGGAGACTAAGAATGTTGGACGTGAAGACTGTGATGCCAGAAGGATATTAAAGAGTAATATCAGTGAGGAGCGTGAGGGAGGGGTCGACATGACCGCTGGGGACGCGCGCATCCTGAAGAATATCGTATTTGTTTACACCTTGAGCGTCCCCAGGACGCGCGGGAGTTTTGTATCTCTGACTACGAAAGTTATGGAGAATCGTCGTGGTTTGCGTTCCAAGTCGTTCCAAGTTTATTTTCAAGTTGAAAGTGATATTTGCATAATATTTTCCTCGTGAAACCTTTGTATTTATTTCATTGTGTTTATTTGTATTTACGTTTGGTCTATATCTGAAAGGTTAAGAAGACGGGAAGAAAACGGAAGGAAGTGTTTTGGATAGACTTTATGAAACTGAAGGGAAGTTAGTGCTGGGGAGGTTGGCGAACTGTGGGTGGAACACTGGCGTTCTGATGCTCTCCCTCACTACTCTCCTTACTCTTTTGTTTCTAATTTTTTTCTTTTCAGTCAAATTCTCTCATTTTTCTCTCAGCGTTCCTTCACACTTTGTCATCATCCTCTCTCTCTCTCTCTCTCTCTCTCTCTCTCTCTCTCTCTCTCTCTCTCTTATTCTGTGGCTTTCTTGTACGTGTGTAGTAATGATACAGGGGACTGAGACTTGCAGGTGGTGGCTACAACCACTCAAGCTTCTTGATACAGGAGGAATACATGCCCTGGGGATGTCATTGGAGACGGGTCAAGGTCGTGTTTAACATCACGGGATGAAACCGAGCCAGGCGGCCGCTGGCCCTGTGTAATATCAGAGTGCTGAGCCGCCCGCTCGAGGTCCCAGGCGCACATCAACGGTAACTCCTCCACAGCAGATCGTCCTAAGCACCGGTCTACACCCACGGGGCCTGGCCGTCCCTGCAGGCGCCACCAGCGGCTCTCCCTCACGAAGAAGGTTGATGATTTGTACCAAGTCTCGTCCTGAGGGAAGCGCCTCGCTTCTCAAGTGACGGACTGTGTTCTCTCCCCACACTACGGCCAACCTCCACCTCTCCCCCTGCTGTGCTTTGTGTTTCTCCCCTATTCTCCCTGCTTCATTATTTTTCCCCCTCTTCTGCTCTACCTCTCCCCTCCCTCCTGTTCCCTCTCCCTCCCCATCCCTGCTCTCTCTCTCTCTCTCTCTCTCTCTCTCTCTCTCTCTCTCTCTCTCTCTCTCTCTCTCTCTCTCTCTCTCTCTCTCCTCCCTTAACCATTCCCAACAGTCTAATTCCCCTTCTCTGTTACCTCACCTGAGTCACCTCTTCCTCTACTTTCCTACGCTCCTCCTTACTCTCCCACCCCTTCCTCTTCCTCTAGTTCTCACACTCTCTTTTATCTTCATTTGCCATCCACCAGGCAGACCCCCAACCCATCTCCTCTCGTTGTCCCTCTCTCCCAGTCCGTCACTTGTCTCTTCTATTCCCCATTCTTCTCTTGACCTACCCCTCCAATCCCTCTGTCACCTCCCTTGCTTTACTCTTCCCTCCACAGTCTTGCTCCTGTCTATCCCTTCCTGTTCCCGTCCCTCCTTTCCCGACCCTTCCCATTTCCTCTCCTCTGTCCTATACCCCCCACCTAGTGTCCCCTGAGCATGGAGGGAGGGCAACAGCAACTGGTGGCCGCAGGGTAGCGGGTCTCCTCCCACAGCTTTGATGATAATAGCGTTAGATATTATTACTTGGAGGGGGTCGGTGCCGCGCCTGCCATATTAAACCCACACAGCTACAGGCGTAACGGTGTATGGGCAGGCCAGCAGTCTTGAGCTCACTCACGATCCTTCTCGTGGCAGTCACTGTCACAGCAGTGCTGCTGCTGTGAGGTCACTGTCCTGACTGTGATGGTGACCCATGGTACACTACATATGCTCTCGCCTCCTCTGGTTTGAGCCCCCATCTCTCAGCGCCGTTGAGTGAACGTGGATCACAACTTTGATTATTTACATACTCGTTAACTTTCATTGGCATTATGTAAAAAAGATTATCTTTTTCATTTAGCTGACAGGGGGAGGCTTCCCCACGACCCTGGACACAGAAGTATGCCAACGGTTCACGTTTGTGATGGTCAGGTTAGGTTAGGTTAGGTTAGGTTAGGTTGGTCAATTCCTGATGTCCCAGGGTGATGTCGCTGAGAACTGGAGAGATTGTAGTGTTTACTGTAGCGGGGTATAATGGTATGGCCTAACCAGCCACGTGTTTATACAATAACACCGTTGTGCAGGTACAGTAGGATGGAGTATTGTATTTTGAGATTATCGCTCGGACGTTGCTGAACATGTGAAGGTTCTGAACTGTCTTGCAGTCGCCACCTTGATCCTTCATCAGAAGGGTTCAGATCGGGTGAAGGTTGGTGTCGTGTATGTCCCGGAGCGTCTGTGGTCAGGATCGTCCAGACTGCAGCCATATACAGACGTGTACACACGCCCTCAGTCCTCGTCATATGTGCTCCAGCTTGTTGCATCCCCCATGTTACCTGTCCGTAACGATCATTTACCTGCTGTACGTTGCCACTGTTGTTGTATCTTGCCAGTGATACTGTACCTTGGCACTGCTGCTGTATCGTAGCACTGTTACTACTTCCTGGCACTGCTGATGTATTTATCTCAGCTCTTTTGGCTCAGTTTTGACACTGTTGTTGTATCGTGTCACTGCCGTTGTACTCTGGCTTTTCCTGTGTATCTATCGTGGCATCACTGAGTGTGCAGTGTGACACTGATAATGTATCATGAAAGTGTTACCGTAGTTTGTCACTGCCGACGTAACCAGACACTGCCGTTCTGCCCTGGTTCCAAGCTGTATGGTGGAACTATGGCTGTATCTGGGCGGTGGCGCTGTATCTTCGCCTGTCTGCTGTACCCTGACACTTGGAGCTACAGCAGGAACGAGTTTACTGCCACCGTGTTCAGCCGCTTGCTCCCACGGGGTGGCCAGCCAGCCACCAGCTTACCCTCCCTGCCACTGGCCTACAAACTTCACCATAAAACCATTTCCTCTGCTTCTGGTCGAGGTTCGGTCGCAACACTGATTTTGCGTGTCCGTTTTGTGTTGCTACCGTGTTGTGCGTGTGTGTGTGTGTGTGTGTCGGTTACCTGTTATCTGTGCATGTGAGCAGGTATGTGTACCCTTGTGAAGCCCCACTTCTTACCTGTGCATTATTATCTTGATGGTGTTTGCGTTTACTCCCTCTTGGATAAGCTCGTCCCACAAGTCCACAACTCTGTTGCTGACGAGATGTTTCCTCTCACGTTCCCTCGGCGTTTATCTCTAGCCTGACCACCCGTTGTGACCTCCCGTGCTGAACTGGCATATGACTGAGGGAAGTGTACGTAATGATGGTCATGTCTCTCCTCACTCTTGCCTCTGGTGTGTTTTGAGCTCACCGTCGTCCATGCCACTCAGCGCTGGTCCTGTTCATGTTGTCTTCCTCTCGAGGTTTTTTGTGGCATCTTGTGTGAGGGAACACGAGACTGGTGTGGCCTATGCCAGGTCAGGAGGGATGTGCTGTGCGTCGTGTACATCATCCCCAACATGTATGTCTTGCTACATGAAGGCAGTTTTGATGTTGATCAGAATGTTGTTAGTCTCCCTCACGAACCTTCTCACCTGATGTTCTGGGGACAAATATGGCGTTACGTCAACTCTCAGGCCTCTCTCGGTGCACGGGTCATGTCATTTATTCTCCACACTCTGGTTCTCATTGTCTGGATTATTTGAACCCCTTCCTGTCTTGGTACTCACCGTCTGGATTATCTAAACCCCTTCCTGTCTTCGCAGCTTTACGTTATCCTGGGTTAGATATGATTGGACATTTGTCTGATCATTGCTAAGTCATGACTATGGTCTCTCTGTAGTACTGTGCAGAGGTCCATGTTAGTTCGCATTTTCCCCTCTGTTTCGGCATCATCAGCAGACGTTGTCAGGTATAAGTTCACCTCGTGTGGCGAGTGATTGACGCAGGTGAGAAATAGTAATGGTCCCATCACTAGACCCTGGGAGACCTCACCCGTCACCTCGCCCGCCAGCCACAGATGGTCCCCCAGACGTGTGCTCTGTGTTTCCTGTTAGACTGTCGTGCCTTTTGACTGGCCCTCTGGCCTCAGCCTGGACCTCTAGCTCCATCATCAATCGTCTGCTCGGGACACAGTCAAAGGCGGTCTGGTACTGTCACCCCCTCCCCCCAGCTGGAGATTGCTGATGAAGCTGTGTATATGTCCAGCCTGTGTGTGTGTGTGTGTGTGTGTGTGTGTGTGTGTGTGTGTGTGTGTGTGTGTGAGATTACTATTTGTGTTACGGGGAGAGAGTTTGTATGTGTACACACACACACACACACACACACACACACACACACACACACACACACACACTCAGCATTGATCGTTGTCTCTGGTACGGGGCATCGAAGGCTGGTGGCTCCTGCGTGTTGACGTAGACCCAAGGTTATACCTGCTGACGTAGACCTGGTCCCTTCTGGCGGAGACTGGATGGTTGTTACCTGCTGATGCAGATGTGGAAGTCTACCACTGACCGGCAGAAGCCTGGGGTCTGATGCCCGCTGACGGAGACTTGGGGTCTGACGGGAACCTCGGGGTTGGGGATATAGGCTGGTGACAGAGGCGCAGGAAGGGATGTTTAGTGACGGAGGGGGATGGGAGAGGGTTTCCATGAGGTGAGAACCAGCCCTGGCGCTCCTTGTGGAGAGAGAGAGAGAGAGAGAGAGAGAGAGAGAGAGAGAGAGAGAGAGAGAGAGAGAGAGAACTGTTGGGTAGTGTTGTTGGTTGGGAGAGGCAGCTGTTCGCTTGTGGACTGATGAGAGAGGAAGCAAATTTTGAGCAACACAATATTAGATCTTCCGTCGGGCGGACATAGTGCTGGTGAGATAGAGACACGGGAGCGAGAGATGATTCTCTGTTGGGAGAGAGAGAGAGAGATGCGAAAGACGGGGATTGCCCGCCGAAGGAGAGACATCGTTGCCATTGACATCTGCCGGTTGTAGGGAGATAACACATAGGGTTGAGAGATGACACATGAGGTTGAGAGATGACACATGAGGTTGAGAGATGACACATGAGGTTGAGAGATGACACATGAGGTTGAGAGATGACACATGATTCGTTATTAAGGAGGGAGCAGGTGATGCAGGTGATGGGAGGGAGCGGTAATGATTATGGAAGATGGAAGAGAGAGAGGTGATGAGAGTCAGTAACAATGTAGTGGAAAACGCAGTAATTGAGCAGTTAGGGAGAGTGAGACAGCTCTCACAGACAGTAATGGAAGTGTTAGAGAACAGTGATGGAGCAGTTTGAGAGGGAAATTACCTAATGAGGAGGAGTAATTTGATTTTAGGGGGACAGCGAGGAGACGTGGGGAGGAGATGGTGGGGCGAGGGGAGGAGATGGTTGTGTGAGGGGAGGGGATGGTGAGGTGAGGGGAGGGGATGGTGGGGAAAGGGGAGGGGATGGTGGGATGAGGGGAGGGGATGGTGAGGTGAGGGGAGGGGATGGTGGGGTAAGGGGAGGGGAGGGTGATAATGGTAGAATGAGTGGAAGGGATGATAGAGTGAGAGAAGGGGAGGAAGGGGATGGTAAAATGAAGGAAGGGGAGGGAGGGGATAGTAGAGTGAGGGGAAGGGAGGGAGGGGATGATGGGGAAGATAGTTTTCAGAACAGCCTTAAGGTAGAGAGGGGAAAAGGGAGGGTAATAGAAGAGTGACGATGGGAGGAGGATGTGGGCAGATGGTGAGAGGAGGGAGGGTAAGGTACTTGGGGAAGGGAGGAGAGAAGTGAAGAAAGAAGTGTGGAGGAACAGGAAGGGCGAGGCAGAGGTGAGAGTTCGAGGCAGGGAGGGAGCAGGGAGAAGAATGGGGATGAGAAGGGAAGTGGAGGAGGAAAGAAAAGGGGTCAGGAGGAGGGGGGGAGGGAGATGGAAGGTGATAAGAGGAAGGGAGAGTGGTGGGCGGGGGGGGGGAGGTACGGGTAATTAGCCGTGACGGGTCATTAGGCAGGAGATGAGGGTCACTGACAGAGTCATGAGGTAGTGGTGAGGACTCCATGAGGGATGACGACGCTTGACAAGACACGAGCCTGGCCACTCCCTTTCAAGTGGGGTTGCGAGGTCGTCATGAGCCATGTCCTCACTCTGTACATAAAGAATGTTCTGATAAATCTTTCTCTGGTGATTCACATGTTCGACACTGAGTTATATCGCCATTAACTCTCGGTATTGACTGTGAAGCGACTGAATAACATGTGTTGCTAGGTGAATGGTGAACGATCCTTGTGGACTGCAGGAAGGTGACAGACGCATACTGACATCTCGCATACATACATACATACATACATACATACATACATACATACATACATGGTATACCTGGCATGTATGACAAAGATATGTCATCAGTCTTTTGTATCAGTGACGAGCGCTGTGATTAATGGAGAGAATCCCCCTCAGGGGTCCAATCATAGTGATGTTTGTAACCTGGGAACGTTGTCTGTGGCTGAGGGTGAGGCCCTATGGTGAGGGTGAGGGCCCTCTGGTGAGGCCCAATGGTGAGGGTGAGGCCCAATGGTGAGGGTGAGGCCCTCTGGTGAGGGTGAGGCTGTCAGTTTGTGAGGGAGCTGTGAGATGAAGCCGAGGAGGATGTAAGGTGGGTGGACGACCAGCCTTGGCCGGGTTGTTGCGGGCTGGTGCCTCCTTGTCACCCCGACCACCGTAGCTGCCTCAAGTTTGGCATATGACGGAAGGAAAGACTTGGTTCTGTATGTTGTAGAAAATGAGCGAAGAATGGAGAGGAGGAGGGGCGTGATGTGGCCGCATCGTCAGGGATCACGCCCTAGGAGGCAGAACAGGTTCTAATCCTGGAGCTCCTCCGTCAGGTTACTAGGGACGCCCCTGGAGACAGTTGAAGTCAGTGAACGGATTGATTGGTCGGGTATCATTAGTGCAGTTTGTGTGGGCTCATGTGATTGGTGAAAAGTTCCTTGTTGTCAGCCGTGTCAGGTGAGAGCCGTTTGGTCGGGGGAGCGTGGGTCTGGGGGGGACTCAACGACAATGGAAAGCAAAAGGTGTACGCGACACCTTGCCTTTGTCGTGGAAGAGTTACCTCGCTCAGAAATAGTAAGTTAAAGTTGTGTGAGGCTTGGGTGATGGTGTGTGGCTGGGCACAGCTGGCCGGGGCTTACTGCTCTACGGACGCTCTACACCGTCATCTGCAACATCATCATCATCTTCATCATCATGAAAGTCATCATCACTCGACTCATTCCCAGTCTTGAGGTAGTTGGTTATGGTCCAGGAGTGATGTGGAAGTAAGATTTGAGGTGTGTTGCAGGGATGTAAGTCACTGATGATCATTTTGAGTGTGTGTGTGTGTGTGTGTGTGAGAGAGAGAGAGAGAGAGAGAGAGAGAGAGAGAGAGAGAGAGAGAGAGAGAGAGAGAGAGAGAGAGAGAATATACGGGGAGTAAGTTCCACGTCACAAAGATGTCACGAACATTAAAGCATAGAACTAGGTTTTTTTTTTTTTTTTTACCCAGGTTGTGTACGTAATACGTGACACAATCACATGTCTTAAGCGATACCAGCAAACGTGAGAGACGGAGGTCGTCGTGAAGCAGAGCAATCATCTTACGCCTGCCTGCTGGGTCAGTCCTCCTGCCTGGCGGCTTTCGTCATTAAGATATTACAAAGTTGAGAACGGTGATGGCGAGAACTAAGGGGGGGGGGGGGGAGGTAACGTATCGTAACAACTCGAGCATGACGATGCGTCCCATGGGTGCCATACGTCTCACCTTTGACCTGACCCCAGGCCCTCATACCCTAGCACCGCACCGTCGTGCTCAAAAGTCGTACCGTTCGCTGATTGGTCGTACCGTCATGCTTAATGCCCCCCCCCCAATCATCGTGTTCGAGAGTTGCTCGCTCAGGCGTCGTCACGTCATGCCTTGAGCGCGCTGCTAACAAACTGTTGATAACGTATCACTTCATGACTTGATAAAGCAACTGGGAAACCAGTCTGTCACTTGGTGATGTATGAAGTTCAGTTCTATAGCCCCAGGGGGGGGTAAGGGGTGAGTGAAAGGTGGGTACATAGTGAGTATAACGGTGGGTAAATACAGAGCAACGGGGGAGAGCGAGAGGGTGAGCGCGGGGAGAGGATAATCAACGTTGAGTAAACTGGGGTGCTTAGTGGGGGAGGTGGGATCGTGAAAGAAGGGGAGACACCACGGTGTGTGGGGAGGAGGTCCTGAGGACTCTCTCTCTCTCTCTCTCTCTCTCTCTCTCTCTCTCTCTCTCTCTCTCTCTCTCTCTCTCTCATAATGGGAGATTGGGAGCCTCAGCTGCTGTGCTGCTCCACAGTCGATACAGCGAACACCCAGTCTCCACGCCCACACAATCACCACGCCCTCGAGTGGGTGCTTCAAGACTAGTGACAATATGACATATTCCATTTCGTCATAGTTCGTCTGAGGACCTCGTAGACCTTCACGCTATGATTCATTATGTCCCATCATTGCTCATGTCTCCCACAGTATCCTAACGCGGACGTATACATACACCACTCGTGTGTTTTGGTATATTTCACTATGGTTCAGTTATCATCGATCCTTAAAGACATACAGACTTTTAAGAAAGATATCTTAATAATCAACATATATCTTAACTTATCCTGACAGTACAGTTTTGAAACATATTTACACATGCTTGAACCAGCTGCCAGTACACCTGGTTAACAGTACCGTCCGTATCAGGTTGCCTGAGGCCTGACCAGGGACGTTGCAAATGTATGGTGTATTTTCACCAAGTTTTAGTATCCTATCTCCATTCACGTACCTCATGAATTTCGGAAAGTTTTACTGTCCTCCCTCAGATAACATTGCCTGTTGTGTCGTCTGCTATTCATCCCTTCCATTTCTTCCCGTGTATTACCGCCCTCCAGCACATCTCTGTCATTGACCAACAGGTCTTCTGCTATCTGTTTTCCCATCAACGTCCCAGTGGCCTATGACTACTTACAACGACTCTACACCAGCATCATCATCATCGTCATCTTCAGATGACTGGATGGACGCGGTGCTTGACATAGCCTAGAGTGAGGCCTTCCCTTGGACGGCTGTGGGTGTCACTTGGACGAGGCTAGGCAAAAGAGCAGCGTCCTGCAGGCGCGCACACTGGCGTTGCCCAAAATAAAGTTCAAGAAAGGTTTGGAAGATAGGAATATCTTGTGGACTGTAGATGGGATGGAGGAGGACAGCGTCCTGAAGATGGTGTACAGGGAACACCAACTCGTGAGATCGAGGAAGTTTTAGTAAACAGTGTGAGCCATGCAATTAGAGGCATCAACAAACCCGGACTTTAATTAGAGTGGAAATTTGGCTTGTGAGGATCCCGCAGTAATTATTATTTCCCAGTTCATTATGTAAACCTTGATGAAGATCGAATACCAGAAATCTTTCGGACGGCCAGAGAATCAAATCTTGGAATTCACATTTCTCGACGATTGATCTCCCAAAGTCCATTTACTGATAAGATCGAACCATATGAAATGTCAAATATGGAACCTAATGTATTGCATGTACCCAAGGCAGACGAACCTTAGGGAAATATGAATTTCGTGGAGGCCGGAGAGTTGATGAGATTACCGTGTCATCAAGATGAGTCCGTGTGAACCCCCGGGAGGATCTGCCGTGCACATGACGTTCAGAATGTACCTCCGGGGGATGCCAGAGACCTTGGGGTGTGTAGTGTTGTGCTCCAGGAACCAGTGGTTTAATAGTTCGTAATGACGGGAGGAGGAGGGTGGTGGTGGTAGGGGAAAGGAACACCACCTGACCCATTGCCGTGTAGGTGGGAGATGAATTTGGCTGGGTCTTTGTGTGTGAGGTGGTGGGAGGGAGTTCATATGTTTAAGATCACTGGAGTTGTGTTTATTTGGTAATGATTGTGTAGGTGTGTGGTGCTGCAGTGTGTGTTTATTTATAACTGGTCACAGACATGTTGATAATTGTGTAGTTACGGATGTGAATTTTCTTGTTCTTGTTCGTGTGTGGTGACAGACGGTGGTCCGTGGGATGTGGCATCGGGGGTGAGGAGGTTTTGATGACGGGGCTGTGTCAGCAGGATATCAAACTACCTTGTGAACTGCCGGTGTTGGTCGGAGAGGTTGGACACGTTCAGCCAGATGAGGGCCTCTTGGTAGGTGGTGTAGGATGGCCCCAGGATAGTTCTGCATGCTCTCTCCTGCACTCCCCCCAGCTGGTTCCTCTGGAAGCTGTAAGAGAGGAGGACCAGAATGGAGAGGCATGGGTGAGCTCAGGTAGAATGAGGATGGTATAGATATTCCTAAGCTCAGATGATGGACGCTTAGTGATCTCAGTCGGCGAAGATAGAGACTGTATGAGGAGGATTTGATGATAGTGATGAAACGACTGCTCCAGTGTAATCCGTCATTCTCTGACTACCTGGAGGACGTCAGTGCCTAGTGTGATGTAAGGGGAGCAGGATGTTGTCTACACCCAGGTTGATGTGTACCATCTCAGTCTTGGTGTGGTTGATGGTGACGTCGTTGGCCGTAGTCCACTCCTGAAGGTTGACGATGATGTCCTGAAGGGAGTTGTTGATAGTGTTGCCAAAGGTGGAGTCAGTTACATTCGCCAGGGCGTCACTGATGAGGATGAGGAAACAGAGCGGCCCCATCTTGGTGCCTTGTGGGAGAACGTAAGTGAGGGGAGAGAAAGGTGAGGGTGCACCCCCGAAAGCTAATGGCTTGTGTGTGTAAGAGAGAGAGAAAGAGAAAAAGATATTTTTCCAATGCAGCAGAAGTAGTGATGCGAAAATTTGATTGGCAGTTTTTAGCTGGACTGTGATAGGAGGAAGGAAAGCTTGAGGTCTGTTCCGGTGTAGACGTTCGGGTCGCAATCATTGTCGACGTTGATGATGTAATCTGCGTCAAAGATGGATATTTGTTGTTGATGATGGACTACTGCGGATCGTCTGGTGTGTTTATAACGTTTTAAAAGAACATGTTGGGTTTTAGGCTCTTGCTTTGAGGGAAGATATTTCATTGGAACATTTCATAATGACTCAAATTCATAGACCACTTTTGGAAGTCTTTCATCGTATGTTGTTTTTTTTTTTCGTGGTGGAAATTTGTAAGGAAGATATAGATTTTATTCATTAATGTTCATATTTTTCATAAACTGACGTACGTATGAATGTGCTTCGCCTGAGATACCTAGGGCTGGGTGCTGCGAACCCAAGATACCTAGGGCTGGGTAGTGTGACCCAAAGATACCTAGGGCTGGGTCGTCTCTCTCACTAATTGTCTTTTTTAAACATTTGGTAAGCCATATTTTTTCTTTTTAATTTACAGTGGGCTGCATAAAGCAGATTCCTCCTCCTCCTCCTCCTCCTCCTATTCTTCTTCTTCTTCCTCCTCCTCCTCCTGTCCCTTCACCCCCCTAACGTTAAGGTACTCAGACTGGAAGCAAAAATTGTCCATAAAATTGCGATATTGGGTCTGCCTCCAGTCTTATACCACAGAGGGAGGCCGTTAAGATCAGCAGTTTGCCGTTTTCTGTTTCAAAGTTTAAAGTTCCTTGCTGGAGAGGCATTCATGTCTCCCTCACCACGGACAATACATCACTCCCTCACCACGGACGATACAGCACTGACTCACCACGGACGGTACAACACTCCCTCACCACGGACGGTACAGCACTGACTCACCACGGACGGTACAACACTCCCTCACCACGGACGACCCTCACCAAGGACGGCACAGCACTCCCTCACCACGGACGGTACAACACTCCCTCACCACGGACGGCACAGCACTCCCTCACCACGGACGGCACAGCACTCCCTCACCACGGACGGCACAGCACTCCCTCACCACGGACGGTACAACACTCCCTCACCACGGACGGTACAGCACTCCCTCACCACGGACGGCACAGCACTCCCTCACCACGGACGGTACAACACTCCCTCACCACGGACGGTACAACACTCCCTCACCACGGACGACCCTCACCACGGACGGCACAGCACTCCCTCACCACGGACGATACAGCACTCCCTCACCACGGACGATACAGCACTCCCTCACCACGGACGGCACAGCACTCCCTCACCACGGACGGCACAGCACTCCCTCACCACGGACGGTACAACACTCCCTCACCACGGACGGTACAGCACTCCCTCACCACGGACGGCACAGCACTCCCTCACCACGGACGGTACAGCACTCCCTCACCACGGACGACCCTCACCAAGGACGGCACAGCACTCCCTCACCACGGACGGTACAACACTCCCTCACCACGGACGGCACAGCACTCCCTCACCACGGACGGTACAACACTCCCTCACCACGGACGGTACAACACTCCCTCACCACGGACGACCCTTACCATGGACGGCACAGCACTCCCTCACCACGGACGATACAGCACTCCCTCACCACGGACGATACAGCACTCCCTCACCACGGACGGCACAGCACTCCCTCACCACGGACGGCACAGCACTCCCTCACCACGGACGGTACAACACTCCCTCACCACGGACGGTACAGCACTCCCTCACCACGGACGGCACAGCACTCCCTCACCACGGACGGTACAGCACTCCCTCACCACGGACGGTACAGCACTCCCTCACCACGGACGGTACAGCACTCCCTCACCACGGACGGCACAGCACTCCCTCACCACGGACGGTACAGCACTCCCTCACCACGGACGGTACAGCACTCCCACCAGCCCTGGCCCGGCTTTGTGGGCATAGTCTTATTTAATGTCGGGGAAGCGGGCCTCCCACCTGGCGATATTTGTTTGGCCCGTATCAGTGATGATCGTCGTCTGTTTTTGTTATCTAACAACTGTTGTCTGCTGGTTTTGCTATCTTATCGAAGAGCCGTTGTCTGTTGGTTTTGCTATCTTATCTAAGAGCCGTTGTCTATTGGTTTTGCTATCTTATTTAACAATCGTTTTCTTTTTCTTGCTATTATGATAATCGTTCTTTGTTTCTTTCTATCTTATTTAACAATCGTTGTCTTTCTTATCTTATCTAACAATTGTCTCGCTATTTTATCTAATGATTATTGTCTCTTCCTTGTTATCTTACCTAACGATTGTTGTCATATCATGTCTAACTGCTGTTGTCTCTTTTATCTTATTTAAACAGTCGTTGTATCTTTCTTATTTTACCTAACAAATGTCTGTTTCTTGCTATCTTACCCAACAATCGATGTCGCTTGTTATCTAACAAATGTCTGTTTCTTATTATCTTATCGCCCAGTCTTTGTCTGCTTCCTACTATCTTATGTCATTCGTTGTTTCCTACTATCTCATCTTACAGTCGTCGTTTCCTTCTGTCTTATCTCACAATCGTTGCTTCTTACTATCTTATCTCACAATCGTCTGTTTCTTATTATCTTAATCGGTGTCTGTTTCCTACTATCTAATCTCACAATCGTCTGTTTCCTTCAGTCGTATCTCACATTCGTTGTCTTTCTTATTAACTTAATATCACAATCGTCGTGTTTCTTACTATCTTATCTCACAATTGTTGTCTGTTTCTTACTATCTTATCTCACACTCGGATGTTTCCTACTATCTTATCTCAATCGTTGCGTTTCCTGCTATATCACAATCGTTGTCTGTTTCTTAATATCGTATCTCACAATCGTTGTCTGTTTCTTACTATCCTATCACACAATCGTTGTCTGTTTCTTAATATCGTATCTCACAATCGTTGTCTGTTTCTTACTATCCTATCACACAATCGTTGTCTGTTTCCTACTATCGTATCTCACAATCGTTGTCTGTTTCTTACTATCCTATCACACAATCGTTGTCTGTTTCTTAATATCGTATCTCACAATCGTTGTCTGTTTCTTACTATCCTATCACACAATCGTTGTCTGTTTCCTACTATCGTATCTCACAATCGTTGTCTGTTTCCTACTATCGTATCTCACAATCGTTGTCTGTTTCCTACTGTCATATCTCAATCGTTGTCTGTTTCCTACTATCGTATCTCATAATCGTCTGTCTCGTCCAGTTATATAACCACGGTTGTCTTTATATCGTGCTGTCTTATCTAAAGTATTGTTGTCATTATTATATTGGTTTTATCTATTATTGTCGTTCTTTCGTGCCATCTAGCTATCGTCTGTTTTGTACTGTCTTATCAGTTGTCGTATTTATCTTCCTCCATCATGTCTCTCCTCCCACCTCTATCTCTCCCAGTAATCTCCTCTCTCAGTCACGCATGTTATCACTGATCATATGTCTTATAGAAAAAAAAAACTTGAAGGTGGTTTAAGGTGAGAATGGGCCATTCTTCGTGTTTCCTGGCGCTATCTCGCTGACAAGGCGATCAACTATATATATATATATATATATATATATATATATATATATATATATATATATATATATATATATATTTTTTTTTTTTTTTTTTTTTTTTTTCATACTATTCGCTATTTCCCGCGATAGCGAGGTAGCGTTAAGAACAGAGGACTGGGCCTTTGAGGGAATATCCTCACCTGGACCTCTTCTCTGTTCCTTCTTTTGGAAAAAAAAAAAAACGAGAGGGGAGGATTTCCAGCCCCCCGCTCCTTCCCTTTAGTCGCCTTCTACGACACGCAGGGAATACGTGGGAAGTATTCTTTCTCCCCTATCCCCAGGGAATATATATATATATATATATATATATATATATATATATATATATATATATATATATACTGAGTTTGGAAAAGTGTGTGGAAAAAGAAAGTTAAGAGTAAATGTGAATAAGAGCAAGGTTATTAGGTACAGTAGGGTTGAGGGTCAAGTCAATTGGGAGGTGAGTTTGAATGGAGAAAAACTGGAGGAAGTGAAGTGTTTTAGATATCGGAGTGGATCTGGCAGCGGATGGAACCATGGAAGCGGAAGTGGATCATAGGGTGGGGGAGGGGGCGAAAATCCTGGGGGCCTTGAAGAATGTGTGGAAGTCGAGAACATTATCTCGGAAAGCAAAAATGGGTATGTTTGAAGGAATAGTGGTTCCAACAATGTTGTATGGTTGCGAGGCGTGGGCTATGGATAGAGTTGTGCGCAGGAGGATGGATGTGCTGGAAATGAGATGTTTGAGGACAATGTGTGGTGTGAGGTGGTTTGATCGAGTGAGTAACGTAAGGGTAAGAGAGATGTGTGGAAATAAAAGGAGCGTGGTTGAGAGAGCAGAAGAGGGTGTTTTGAAGTGGTTTGGGCACATGGAGAGGATGAGTGAGGAAAGATTGACCAAGAGGATATATGTGTCGGAGGTGGAGGGAACAAGGAGAAGAGGGAGACCAAACTGGAGGTGGAAAGATGGAGTGAAAAAGATTTTGTGTGATCGGGGCCTGAGCATGCAGGAGGGTGAAAGGAGGGCAAGGAATAGAGTGAATTGGAGCGATGTGGTATACCGGGGTTGACGTGCTTTCAGTGGATTGAAGCAGGGCATGTGAAGCGTCTGGGGTAAACCATGGAAAGCTGTGTAGGTATGTATATTTGCGTGTGTGGACGTATGTATATACATGTGTATGGGGGGGGTTGGGCCATTTCTTTTGTCTGTTTCCTTGCGCTACCTCGCAAACGCGGGAGACAGCGGCAAGGTGTAATATATAAAAAATAAAATATATATATATATATATGAGTCCACGTATACGAAAGAAAATATAATAAAAAAATGATGTGTAAATCCGTAATCTGGATAATGCTATGAGGTCACATGACATATTCTAAAGAATGTCAATTTCTGTTAAGTTAAACACACCAGTCAACTTCTCTCAGATACTCCCTAAAAGAACTGGTATAGATTTATGATTTTGAGACGTGAACGGAAGTGCTGGCTATGGTTTTATCGTTATATTCCAAACAGACTCTAATGCGGAAGCGGAAATATTCATTACAGGCAAAGGCTTGGCTTACTGATGAATTGTTTGTGTTCGAAGTGCATCCGCCTGCCGATGGTGACGTCACGCACCTTTCGAAAGGCTTCCAACACCCTAATTTTGCTTAGTTTTTTACCCTTTTAGTAAAATGTTTATTGTGGTTAGTGTAAATGTGGGACAGGGGAAATATTCATGAGTTTATGGTGGAATACGAATGTTTGAGTTAGAAAATATTGTTTGGTTCCATTTCCATATTCTGAGGAGTTTGCAGAGTATTTACAGGGGTAACGTTTCAGTTGGTCTTGTGTGTTTGTGTATTTACAAGTCTATCTCGTACGTCGTACAGTTTGCCCGAAAACTAGATGGCGTAATTCTAAGGGACAATCGAAGAGTTTTTATCTTATTTTCTTTTTTAACAGCGACCTGTGTGTGTCAGTTTAAGCACCTTGATTTGTATATGTTAACGTCGCCACGTCGTATTATAATGGAGCTTGGAACTCATCTCATTTCTCCATTGTTTTTACAGATGTATTTACGCACCTAAGAAACCATTAAAGATACCGTCGTATTGTTGGTAAAACTTGACCGTTGGCAACCCGTCCCCTGGGGGGTTCTGCCTGTCGCCTTTGTGTCGAGAACTTTGACGGGCAGGACTTTGTTCCCTCATGGCTCGTGCGCTGAAAAATGTTTGCGTGTGTCTTGTGTGTGTGTTCGCTGGATGCCCGCCCGGGTCCTGTTTTACTCCATTTCTGGTAATCATTGTCACTCATCATTCGACATGATCTGTGTAGGGTTTTCCTCTGTCACTTAAAACATCAGATGACCATGTGAATGACCGATTGAAATTTTTAGGAATCATTTTTGTAAAAGCGAGAGGTCTTTCTCGTCGAGCGCAGCAGAAGATGTCTCCGTGGGTAAAATCCATCATATTAACGAACGTCAGCAACTCCTTTTGTTCCACCGACATTCACTGTACATTACTTCATTTCCGTCTCGTTCGCCTCGCGATGGATCTCCCCCGGGCCACTGGAAATAACGCGCCAAGAAGGCTGCAATTTTTGGCCTCTGGTGAAGACATTATTTGGGTTCTTTTTATGATTTTCATTATTGTTAATGCTTTTTTTTTTTTCATTAGTATTACGATTTCTGTTATTGTCGGTTTTGATAATATCATTTGTGTTATAATATTAGTGATAGAAATAATAGATGATAATAATAATGATATTAAATATTATTATAATTATCATCAATATTATTATTATTATTATTGTTATTATTATTATTATCATTTCATACGATTACGAAATCTGTAATGTATATGAGTAGAAGAGTGAGCGGAGGCAGGGGACAAGAGTAACGCGTTCGGACCCTTTTAGTAGTTCCCGTTTACATGTTAGGCTGCCGTTGATCTCTCTATCCCCACGACCAGAGTGGGAATTAGGCTGTTAGTCCGTCACAGAGACTCGGGAAATTGACTAATAGTACTGCTTTGGGCCTGAGGACGTCATTTCATAACACAACACATAGAATCAGGCGTTAGGCTTTTGTTCTGGAATAATGCTAGTAGCACGACGCACCCTTGAGTAATCAATATGATTAGGTTTGAGAACTTGGTCCATGCAGTGTAGCTAGAGGGAAATTTCACGATTTCTTGGATTTGACTTTACCTCCCGACTGAGTCCTTTTCGTTTCGCTGTTTTGTGTTCATAATTTCTACCGATTACACAACTCATAGTTGGAAAAGTTGTTTGGAAATGTCTTACATATTTTATTTTCATCTGAAGTGTTATTATAGCACCTGTCGGAGACGGAGAATTGGCCTCATATGTTTTAGGGTTCTTAGACAAGTAAGGTTCACTGCTTCAATCAAATTCGTTTTTCTAATTCGATTACTCCCACAATAAACATACTTGATGTCACTGTAACATCTAATCCATCAGAGAAACTGGGAGTTCTGTTCATATTACAAAAATTCTTCTAAACCGTTGCTCCAGATATATGGAAATCCTTCATCATATTGTTTAGTATCGGTGTAATATCAGGAGAGATTCTAACTCTACATAATAACTTGACAGAGTTGAGTGTGCTTTAGTCCGACTTCTAAACTCGCCTAAACTAAATTCAAAACAGAAACTATTTGCCTTACGCTGATGTGTTTGTTGTCTTTCCCTCCCGTAGAGATATTACTTCTGTTTCTGCTACTTGGCTGCTTGTGGCTCTTGGTCATTAACTAGACCACGTAGCACTTGGCAAGCCACTGCCTCACAGTGGTTACTGTGAGGCCGGTGGAGAGTGAAGCTTGGGGCGTTGTGATGTCTGTTTCTTTCCCTACACTGCGGAGCTTAGGACTCTATACCTTCCTGCCTTTACCCTAACAGGTAAGACCCATGCCTTTTTGAAAGGCAGGTTTTCCACCTGCTTAAATATTCATAGAATATTCGTCTTCTTTTCTCCTTACTTCCTTTTGTATTGCTCTAGTTCCTCTGATTCAAGTCTTGAGGGAGCTTTTGCCCCTGACTGGAGTCTTCCTCTTGAGAAAATAATATATATATATATATATATATATATATATATATATATATATATATATATATATATATATATATATATATAGATAGATAGATAGATAGATAGATATAAAATGAGTGTGTGTGTGTGTGTGTGTGTGTGTGTGTGTTTTGCGGCAGTGTTTCATAAGCATACAAATTTATCAATATGTGGATGGTTGTGTTGCCATCCCCGCGAGAGATATCATCGTATGTGGCAACGCGACCCACCTGTGTTGCAAGATAGGCCTACAGTTTAGCCAAAAGGGCGAGAGAAGCTCCAGGGGTTGCCAGAATGACCGGGGAAGTCTGCAGTGTTGCCAGAATGACCGGGGAAGCCTGAAGCGTTGCCAGAATGACCGAGAAGCCTGCAGTGTTGCCAAATTGGCTGTGGAAGTCTGCAGTGTTGCCAGTGTGGAGGAACATGTGAAGCGAAGTGGAAAATGGAAGAGAGAACAATAGCGAGAGTCACCAGTGGCAGGCGGCCTTCCGTGCCTGCTTCATGTGAGGCCTGGCTCCAGGTGGAGGAGGAGGAGGAACGGTCGAGAGGGAAGAAGCACTGGTGGGAGGGAGATGGGGAGGAACACTGGGGTGTAGGTGTGGATTGTGGAGGTAGGGAGGTGTACTGAGGTGAAGGAGGGGAGAAAGAGAAGCACTCATGGCAGGGAGTTGGAGAGGAAACTGGAGTGTGGATGGAACACGTTGGAGGAGGGACTGGAGGGTGAGAGAGGGAAGGGAGGCCACAAGAGGATGGGTCTATGGGAGCAGTGAGAGGGGAGGTACTGGGAGGAGAGAAGGAAGGGGGGAAGGAGAGGCGGGAGGGAAGGAGGGCCAGGGAGTGATGTAGTGTGGCATGATGTGCAGGAGTGATGTAGTGTGGCATGATGTGCAGGAGTAGGCTGTGGTGAGGGGCAGGTGGATGTCGGATGTAGTGATGTAGGAGGATTTGGTCAGGGTGTAGTGGTATGGGAAGAAGGTAATACGTGAGTAGAAGAAAATGAATAGAATCTAATGATGGTAGGAGGAGATGGAAGTGAAAAATAACGAGAGTAAGGTGATAGAGGGTGAAGAGGACGATGTAGGGCTGGGTAACACGTCTCCTTAACCCCAGGGTTGACACAGCAGCCGAGGCCCACCGGGGAAACATTCAGGGGGTAGCTGGAGGCAGGTGCTAAGTTAGCGGCTCAGGAAGGTAGTCTCTGTACATCTTTTTTTTTATATGAATTGATATAAACATCTAAAAATCCACTGCCATGTGTCGTGATGAGGAACCTCAGGACGTCCTCACTCTCCCGTCAGCCATGACAGGTACACATGCACCAGCCAGAGTCGTAGCCAGACCACGCCTTCCTGTCACCATCCTTATGTAAAGCCTTGAAATATTGCTACATTAGCGGCAGTGTCTTCCAGGAGTGATGAGGTACTTGAGCTGGTCGTGGACGCGAGAGTCATGTGCTGGGGGACTTGCGCGCGCGCGCCAGATGAATTCATTATTCTCTTCAGAACTGAGTACGTAATGTGGGACTTAACACATACAGTTGGAAGTAGACTATGGTTTTGTTACGTAGGTATACATAACGTAGATGTGATCAGTAAAATGGTTGCTGGAGGGCGTGAGGCATTTGCTGAAGGGAAGACTGAAGGCCAGCAGGTCCAGGGTTGGGATGCGTTTGTTATAATGAGACTGGACGAGGTAGCACTCCAGGCTTGCCTGAGGTAGCGTTGGAGCATGACTGACCAAGTACACCAGGCGGTAGCCAGGCTCAGCCGGGGCCAAAGACACCTTACCCACCACTGAGAGCACGGACTCACTGGCTTCTGTAGCCTCTCGTTGTATCACTTGTGGGAGAGGAAGTCTTGGAAACTGTCCAGAAGCTGTCACCCTGGCTGAACCCCCTGACCAAGGCTGGCAGAGCTGTGGGCATGACGGCCTTACCCTCAAGGGGTCGAGTCAGACAGACCACACCACCGTGTCCACGGGTCGCACCTTCGTAGTTAAGGGTTGGACTGTCGTAGTGAAGGGTTCTACTGTCGTAATGAAGGGTTAGACTGTCGTAGTGAAGGGTTATAACGTCGTAGTGAAAGGTTGTATCGTCGTAGGGAAGGGTTGTACTGTCGTAGTGAAAGGTTGTACAGTCTTGGTGTAGGATTTTACTGTCGTAGTGAAGGGTTGTACTGTCGTCGTTAAGGGTTGTATCGTCGAAGTCAATGGTTAGAACATCGTAGTAAAGGGTTGTATCGTCGTAGTGAAGGGTTACAACGTCGCAGTGAAGGGTTGTACCGTGGCAGTGAAGGAAGGGTTGCACCGTCATGCTCCATGAGTTAAAGTTGAAGCGGCGGGAGAGGCAGAAATTGGTGTGCAGTGGGGCGTTCAGTCTTTAGGAGACACATTGTGTTGTCTATGGAAACATTAAGTCCAGACTGTCGCTGGGAAACTTCACGGAGCTGAACATTGAAGAACTTAAAGTGGTTCACTTGTACACAGCTTGAGAGGGTAGGGAAAAGCTTGTCGCAGAACTTCATCACAAGTTCTTACACGGGTTGTTATTTGGCCGAGTGAATCTCTCTCTCTCTCTCTCTCTCTCTCTCTCTCTCTCTCTCTCTCTCTCTCTCTCTCTCTCTCTCTCTCTCTCTCGTTTGACGAGTGTTAGAGTTACTTCCTGATTCTCAAGGATGGTATTAATGGCTGTAGTGGAGGAGGATTTCTGTTGTTCTTCTCTTCCAAGATGCTGAGGTATTGTTTGCCAGACGTACAGTTATATAGCCTATTAGTTTCTTCTTTCACTTTACGTATAGTTCAAGTCTCATTTGGAGTTCGTAAAGGTGGTCTTCTCCCACCAGACGCAAATGATATCTGATCACTATTCCTAGTGTTAATGATAATGTTTACTGCCACAGACACAATTTTTTTTTTGTCAGTGTTAAGATAACCTCCAGCTGCCGGTCGTGCCAGCCAGTGGTCGTCCACAGGTGGGACACAGGTGGAGCTCACCTGCGGGAGACATTCTGACCCAACCAGACACGACCAGTAAAGACGTGGTCAGGTTAATCACATACGACCTGTCCGCCTTCATAGTCCTTCTCTCTGATTTATTTGAGAGATTAATCCCTTCAGAGCCACACGGTCATTGATTAATGAAGAGATGATGTGAAAACAGTCCGGTAATCTTGATTCAAGAGGCCTTCACTGAAAATAACTCATTGTTTACGTGGACGAGACGAATTATTGATAATGTATTGATAATCTCTCACCTGCCGTCCATTATTCATACCTCTACTACCACTGTGTGATAGCTCTTGCCACATTTCTGAGGTGTACCACAGTTGTTCAGTATCCTCTTGATGGGCGAGGAAGTTGGTTGTACCCCTGACGTGGCAAGGTCTTGCTCTCCTCCGTCGCTCTGAGTGTATTTGTCGAGGTATATATCACAGCTCTCATGCTGTTCCTTATCTACGTACACCGCCGGCAAGACAAGTTGTGCACGTCCCGAGTTTTTGCCAGTGTGAGTAGGAACTTGTGACTTCCCGTACGTGTGTCAGTGGCACATGAACAACATGGGGGTCGTCTCGATTCCTGGGAAAAGAATCGTTATCAGTCCTCCGTCCCCCCCACCACCAACACTCGGTCACCGGTGCTCTTGCTCCTTCTAAAGGGCATTTACTGGGCTTCCTCATGCACCCAAATTTTATAAAAGAAAATAAAAGACTATGTAAAGTATACAGAAAACTTTTATCTTATTACCTCCTGTGGTATGTGGCGAGATTCTGTGAGCCTTATCTCCCTCTCCCAACACCCCCTCACCCCCTCCTCAGTGGAGGCTTTCATCCCGAGAGCAATTTTAAAGTTGGTAAGTTACAGCCCCACCACAATACGAGCCACACCACACTACTTTACGAGCCACACCACACTACGAGCTATACTACTCTGCGAGCCACACCGTATTACGAGCTACATTACGAGCCACATCAAATTACGAGCCACACCACAACAGGCCACACCTCACTACGAGCTACACTTCACTCTACGAGTCACACTACACTTACGAGCCACACCACACTACGAGCCACACCACACTACGAGCCACACCACACTTCGAGCTACACCACCCTTCGAGCTACGCCACACTACGAGCTACGCCACACTACTAGCTACACCACTGTACGAGCAACACTACACTACGAGCTACACCACTCTACGCGCCACACCACCTAGCGAAAGATTTGATCAAATTTGGATATCACATAAACGTACCTTTGATAGTAATGTGTGTGTCTCTTACCAACACTAAGTGTGGCAGATTTGAATTGTCTATCAAAGCATTAATCTATATGTAAGAAACTAGTATTTTGCTAAGCCTTAAGTCTTAAAGATCATCTGGTAAATTTGATGAAGGAACAACGAGTGGGCTTGAGGTGTACCACGGTTATCAGTGGTTCCATTTGGGTAGACGAATTTGAAGTTAGGTGTGGGTGTTGACGGTGTGGCACAGGTAGACGTGTCATGAAAGACTGGAATGTTATCTCCAGAAATATGAGAGTGATCGATTGGTAGGTGGTACGAGAGGTGACCTGGTCAGGGCGACTGCGTGATATCGTTCCTCACGACGAAGACATGAGCATCCATCCCTCACAGATCAAGTTACAGGAAAACATCGCCGTCTTCCAGTACTTCACGCTGCCTCATGCGGTATATTCTCTTTGACGGTTTTGTTGCGTATCGTGTGGGAGTGTAACTGTTTCTTGATTGTTCCTGGACGCCACCTGAGGAGGAGAGGCCTTAGTCAGCCGTGTCCGTGCGTGCGTCCGTCACGCAGGTTCCTGCTCCGTATCTTGTGACTCTGGGAGAGGATTGGGGTGGTGTTGTGCGCAGATGTTACCCACCCCTCACGTGATGTGTCCTCTCTCTCTCTCTCTCTCTCTCTCTCTCTCTCTCTCTCTCTCTCTCTCTCTCTCTCTCTCTCTCCCAGGGTCATAGCTTCAATGTCAAGGTCACATCTGGGTGGTCATAGTGTTCCCAGTAAGAGGTCATGACATTTTTCGTTTCCGCTCCATAACTACGGGAGCTGTGTAGGGATTAGGATGATAATGTGTTCTGGAGAACCCACCAGCAGCAGACGACGTGTCATGACCCTCCACCAGGGTCGTATACAGTCCGGGTCACAGCAGACGACAGTGTAGTATTCGTGTCCGCCCCACCTCACGTGTGATGCAGCGGTGTGGTGGTGTTGTACTGGTGATGACCCAACACCAGACACTGCGCCGTGCATGAGTGTGTGGGGCGACGCACTCCACACCGCTGCACCGTCTGGTTGGTGCCCCTTCCCTATACCCTCTGCCTCCGTCGTCGTGGCTGGCGTCATGCTTTTACACAAACCTTAGTTACCAGGAGACGGTGAACCGCATTCTGGGTCGAACACAAACAAATGCATTTCTCAAATATATTTTATTTTGGAAATTTGGATCCTTGACATCTTCAGTAGTCATGTCTTTCTTGCTCGTTTACAGAAAGTATAAGTAGGACATCTTCATGATGGAGTTCAGTGCATAACATCCGGGTGTTGTGTCAGTAGAACGTAGCAGGCGGCACAGCTACAAAGTTTTTGTTCATCCTTTAACGTACAATAACAGTTATGTTGGGGCCCACAATAATGGCATCCCTCACCGTAACTTCTACCGGTTTATTATTATTATTATTATTATTATTATTATTATTATTATTATTATTATTATTATTATTATTGTTATTATTATTGTTGTTATTATTATCGATGGGAAGCTTGGGAAGGGACAGTAGAAGTGACAGCTGACAGTGTGAGATGAATGAAGGAGACGAGCAGGGAGACAGTAAGCACAGAGGAGTTGTGGTGGTGATGCCTTACAGAGGACAGCACACCAGGCAAGGTGATCTAGTGTGAAGAGGAAAGCTGGGAGGAGAACGTGTGCCAGGAGAGAGAGAGAGAGAGAGAGAGAGAGAGAGAGAGAGAGAGAGAGAGAGAGAGAGAATAGACAAGAAAACTTAGTGATGCAAAGCAATGGGAACCAAACAAACACGTTGGAATACGAGAGAGAGTAAACAGAAGAGTTGAGGAACTTACGAACGAAGACGATGTCAGACGTTGAATATTGGATGAAAGGATAATAAAGACGATGAGGAGTTGCACTGCAGTTGTGAGGCTTGGGATGAGGGAGGGAGACGCACGGAAGCTTAGTAAATATACGAGAGCAAACAGAAGAGATCTGGGGAATGTAGGGGGACCTGGATGCATGTCGGGAGATGCAGAGAGAGAAAGTAAGAAACGGAGAAATATGATACAAGTCTGGACAGGGAGGAGGAGGAGGGAGGTATCAGAACGAAGGATGAATAGGGAGCAGACATGAGGAATTTTACTGTGGGAAAGCCGGAAGTGTAGATGGGAGAGGAGACGGAGACATGGGACGGAAGAGGTGGGAGGGAAAAGACTACAAGCGTGGGAAAGGAGAGGAGAGACGTAAGGGCAATGGGATGAGGATGGGAGGGAGAGAGAGAGAGAGAGAGAGAGAGAGAGAGAGAGAGAGAGAGAGAGAGAGAGAGAGAGAGAGAGGAGGCGGGAGGCAAACATCAATCACGGGTCACACGGCCCCGCCACCGTGTCCCTCTCGTCTCCCGCGTGAAGCAGATGAAGGCCTGTGGCCCAGACCTGCCGTCTGGCGAGGTAACAGTAAGCAGGCTTGACAGGAGGCGAGACACAGTGGCTGCTGGCAAGTTGACGGGGAGGCGGACTTGACAAGAGGGAACGCACGGTGATTGGGGCTTGACCAGGACGGTGGCGGGGAAGAGGTTGACAGGAAAGGTGACAAGGGAACGATTGTGAGGTAACACAGGAGAGTGAGATTGGTTGAAGACAGAGAGTGACGGGAGGAGGAGGAGGAGCACAACTCCCTCACAGCTGAGGCTGAGGACAGGAGGAAGTATAGGAACTGGGCGAGAGTTGAGGAAGGAGAACCATTTGACTGGAGACGATGACGTGGGAGAGAGGATTGTGGCTTGACCGGAGGTTAGGAGGGCGCGCGGCACGAGGCATATTGCCCCTGCTACAAAAAGATAGAATACACCTGCACCCTGTACAGGGCTACGTCAGGTGACGACACCCTGGGATGAACGGGTGTCGATGGAGAGGCCTCCCACTCTGTAAGGAAGGGTAGGAGAAAAGCCACACACTGTACATGGGGAGGGTAGAGGGAGGTCACACGCTGTATATGGGAAGGTCAGAGGGAGGCCACACGCTGTACACATGGGGAGGTCAGAGGGAGGCTACACGCTGTACATGGGGAGGTCAGAGGGAGGCTACACGCTGTACATGGGGAGGTCAGAGGGAGGCTACACGCTGTACATGGAAAAGTGAGAGGGAGGCCACACGCTGTACATGGGAATGTGAGAGGGAGACCACATACTGTACATGGGAAGGTGAGAGGGAGGCCACACACTGTACATGGGTAGTAGTGAGAGGTTTAGTGTGATGCCTGTGGCCCGTTTACTGTAACTCGTGTTGTACTGTTGCCTCACAACACACTAAACACCCCAATAGATCATGTCATCCAATCATGGCAAATGGGTATCATGTCATTAACTCGTGTCATCGAGTCGTGACTTATATGTATCATGTCATAGAGTCATGACACCTATATCATGTCATAGAGTCATGACACTCTATATCATGTCATAGAGTCATGACATTATATCATATCATATAGTCATATCATGTCCTCATGATTGATAGGTATGTGTGACACACACACACACACACACACACACACACACACTCCATCAGCTACCAGTCCTAATGGTCGTGCTCTTGTATAATCCAATTTCTTTCAGTCCCACTGAATTTTTTTGTCCCCCCAATTATAAATTAAACCGCGCCACTCGTGGTCGTAATGACTTCATTTCCATGCACATGCGATGGGTACTTTATAGTGAGATATTGGTGGTGCAGCTGGAGTGGGCGTGAGGCTTCTGCTTCTGCATGGAGGAGTGCGAGTGACCTGGCTGGGGCAGCAGGATGGAGGTGACTGGGCAGGGAACACGGTGGCTCGACGGGGGAGAGGACCTGGGGAGAATGAGGAGGTTTTGTCAGAAGGTGAGGGGAGAGAGTAGCTTGACTGGGGAAGGTGGGGTGGATCGGCAGGAGGAAGATGGTGTGCTTGAAAGACGAACTTTGGCTTCGATGTAAACTTCGTGGCTTGAGGAGGGTCAGGTGGTGGCGTAGACGTGAGGAGTGTACCAGACAGTCACATCCTGAGTGGGTAAGAGTTTCAGGAAATTGTAGGAGAGGCCGTCAAGGGAATGTTTGAGAAGTGCCTTGACAGGAGAGCCACGGCTGGTTTATAAGTTTGACAAGGAAGATCACACAGCTGTTTGAACTGGGACATTGACTGGCGTCTGGATGTAAAACCTGGAGAGGTCAGGTTGAAGGGGACACTGGTGTAAAGATCTGACACAAAGTTGACGGAAATGCTGACATAGATCCTGTACTAGGAGGAACTTTGACAGAAAGTATAGTGCTCACACGAAGGCTTGACGGAAACTTTCGAAGCAGTTAATCGTCCACCATAAATACATGAGGCATAATGACAGGTTTGTCAGTACAGACTCAAGACGGAGGCACTTGATGGAAGTCTTCATGTAAGATCTTGACAGCTCAATTTTACGGGAATAATACCATGAAGTCTTGACTGAGGAGAGTCGGGAGTACCAGATGTACAAAGACCTGAAGACGACGTTTGATGGTACCAGTTCTAAGGGACAGAGGAACACGCGAGGAACGTTCATGGTAAGGAACACATGAGGAACGTTCGTAGTAAGGAACACATGAGGAACGTTCGTAGTAAGGAACACATGAGGAACGTTCATAGTAAGGAACACATGAGGAACGTTCATAATAAGGAACACATGAGGAACGTTCATAATAAGGAACACATGAGGAACGTTCATAATAAGGAACACATGAGGAACGTTCATAGCAAGGAACACATGAGGAACGTTCATAATAAGGAACACATGAGGAATGTTCATAATAAGGAACACATGAGGAACGTTCATAGCAAGGAACACATGAGGAACGTTCATAATAAGGAACACATGAGGAACGTTCATAATAAGGAACACATGAGGAACGTTCATAGTAAGGAACACATGAGGAACGTTCATAGTTTGGAGCACAAATGATGAGATTGGTGATGATAATGTTACTTGAGCCATGGAGGCCGAGAGATGACAGAGCCAGGTGTAACCTGAGTCTGGGCTCACCTGGAGGGCGTGATGGATCTCACCAGCGAGGTTGCTGGAGGTTAGGTCCCAGGGCGTGGGTCAACCGGGAGGAGGAAGAGGAGTGAGGGAAGAAGACACCGTGTGGGTCCTGGCCCAGGTCTCGCTAACAGGACCTCATCCCATGGTAACGGAGACGAACAGGAGTCAACAGACGGGACTAACGAGGCAGCAGCAGAATATCTAAGGGTAAGAAAAATGATTCAGAAAGTAAAAATGATTCGTACTGTGTTTCTTTCCGTGAATCTAGTGTTACTTCAGCAGCAGAGCGAGCAAAAGACACGAACAGAGAGGAGTGTGTGGACCCCAGACAGTGTTTGCGACCGACAGAATGGGTGAGAAGGTACACAGGGACACGCTCTCGGTGCTGCGGCCATGCACTGCGAACGTTAGGGTCAACAGATGCGAGAGGCAACACTACACGTCACCACCAGAAGCCTCAAACGACCCCCAGAGAACATTAGCCCTGAAGATGAGATGAAATCCGATGTTCTTGATGTTTCACGACTTGACCCAGCGGGCCAGACAGGAGAAGAATCCTGGTAGAACGTTGGTGGGGGGGGGGGGGCAGCGAGCTGGAGCACGGGGATGACCTCACTAGGAACGGATCTGTTCCCTAGGAGGTCGTCCCCAGCGGGGCGGAACACCTCCCTAGGGTGTAGGAAGGGTAGCGGATAAAAGTCGAGTGTGTTATTTGGACGTGTCGACCACTTACTTGACTGGAGCCTGGACAGACTACCTCCAGCGCGAGAGGCGGCAGTATTGCCAAGAATAAAGCCTCAGGAAGTGGATTTTTCACATGGCCTATCACCTCTTACCCGGGGAAGGAAGGTTACCCGGGGAAGGAAGGTTACCCGGGGAGGGAAGGTTACCCGGGGAAGGAAGGTTACCCGGGGAAGGAAGGTTACCCGGGGAGGGAAGGTTACCCGGGGAAGGAAGGTTACCCGGGGAGGGAAGGTTACCCGGGGAAGGAAGGTTACCCGGGGAAGGAAGGTTACCCGGGGAGGGAAGGTTACCCGGGGAAGGAAGGTTACCCGGGGAGGGAAGGAAGGTTTTCTTTTAATGTCTTTATGACTGGCACACCAACACCAACGTTGGTGGTTTTCACTTACAGTTTTGTAGAAGGACGAAGGTGGTTGTGTGAGGGAGAGGAAACGAGAGAGGGTGGAGAGAGGAAGAAGGGGAAAAAAAGGGAGGATAGAGCGAGAAATGGGAGAGGAGGAGAGAATATAAAAGTTGTATGTTCATCTCCCAGTTTGACCGCCGTTATTTCCTTCTCTCGCAGTGTACGTGCTGTGACACAACGGTCACGTCAGTCAAACGCCAAATGCTTTTGCAAAGTCTGTGTAAATCACGTCAGTAGCTTCTTTATTTTCCAGAGCTTCAACAATCCTATCTTCATGGTCAAGCAGGGAAGAGAAGCAAAGATCTTCCCGGCCTGACACCATGATGTACTGGGTTATGTAGGTTGTTTACGCACATAGATACAGTTCACTTGCCTCTCATGACTCGTGCGAAGATACCTCTCATAACTCTTACGGAGATACCTCTCATGACTCTTACGGAGATACCTCTCATGACTCTTACGAAGATACCTCTCATGACTCTTACGGAGATACCTCTCATGACTCTTACGAAGATACCTCTCATGACTCTTACGAAGATACCTCTCATGACTCGTGCGAAGATACCTCTCATGACTCTTACGGAGATACCTCTCATGACTCTTACGAAGATACCTCTCATGACTCTTACGAAGATACCTCTCATGACTCGTGCGAAGATACCTCTCATGACTCTTACGGAGATACCTCTCATGACTCTTACGAAGATACCTCTCATGACTCGTGCGAAGATACCTCTCATGACTCTTACGAAGATACCTCTCATGACTCTTACGAAGATACCTCTCATGACTCGTGCGAAGATACCTCTCATGACTCTTACGGAGATACCTCTCATGACTCTTACGAAGATACCTCTCATGACTCTTACGGAGATACCTCTCATGACTCTTACGAAGATACCTCTCATGACTCTTACGAAGATACCTCTCATGACTCGTGCGAAGATACCTCTCATGACTCTTACGGAGATACCTCTCATGACTCTTACGAAGATACCTCTCATGACTCTTACGAAGATACCTCTCATGACTCTTACGGAGATACCTCTCATGACTCTTACGAAGATACCTCTCATGACTCTTACGAAGATACCTCTCATGACTCGTGCGAAGATACCTCTCATGACTCTTACGGAGATACCTCTCATGACTCTTACGAAGATACCTCTCATGACTCGTGCGAAGATACCTCTCATGACTCTTACGAAGATACCTCTCATGACTCTTACGAAGATACCTCTCATGACTCGTGCGAAGATACCTCTCATGACTCTTACGGAGATACCTCTCATGACTCTTACGAAGATACCTCTCATGACTCTTACGGAGATACCTCTCATGACTCTTACGAAGATACCTCTCATGACTCTTACGAAGATACCTCTCATGACTCGTGCGAAGATACCTCTCATGACTCTTACGGAGATACCTCTCATGACTCTTACGAAGATACCTCTCATGACTCTTACGGAGATACCTCTCATGACTCTTACGAAGATACCTCTCATGACTCTTACGAAGATATCAATGATGTGCGATGTTAATGCTGTCAGTGGATAGTATTTGTGACTGCTGTGCTTTCGCCTTTGTGGAGTGGGATGATGTAGGTCAGTTTTAGACCCTCGGGGATGATACCAGAGTCTAGATTTTTTTCTCCAGAGGCTGCTTACTGCTCGTGCCAGAGGTGTCTTGCATTTCTATGTGAAGTCGGAGTTCCATGAATCCGGGCCTGGGGCTGAGTGCATGAGTATGCTCTCAGTAGCCCTCGAGAAATCTTCATGTTGACAAGGTGGTATCTGCTATATGTATACTTGGGGGATTACTGTTGGTATACATGAAGGACGTTAGATGGCTTATGGCTGTATTGTTCTGTGGGTTATTATGCTCTGTTCTGCTGAATTTGGCAGACAGCTCTCAGTGTCCTCGCCATTCTGGAGAGGGAAGCCATTGTCATTGCCTCCTGTGGTAGTTCTTCCCTGCCACTGTGTGGCGCTTTGTCTGTCTTTTAAAAAGAACGTGTATGTTGATGGGCACGAAGGACGCCTCATTGTCCCTGATATGTGGTGGTCCTCACAGTACTCGTTCAAGCTACGCTTAACCTCTTGTGTGTGTCAGCACAATCCAGGATGGTCGATTCTGCTGCATCCTTCCCCATACCGGTGTTTACCTTTCTTCAGCCAGTTCAGAAATTTTCTAGGGTGTTCGAATTTTACATTTTACCCAGTGTGATAAGTCAGTCTTGACATAAATGCAGTATTACTTTCTCGTAGTGCCTTTTTATTCCTTCTTTTTTTCAGTTGAGACGGCACGGGCAGCTGAGGCCCTAATCAAGTCCATCCCATTAACGTTATATATATACAAGCCTGAGCCAGGTACCCATTTTATCGACCACATCTTAGGGGTAAATAAACAGCTGGGTTGACTGTGGACCGACCGCCTCAATCAGGATTCGACCCTATGCGCTCGACCCTGGGCGGCCCGTGAATGCGTCACGGACAGGAACGCCAACCATTACACCACAGGAGTCTACTTCAGATTTGTTGATGATTTACTGGGTCGTATCTCACCGTCGTGTCTCACCGTGTCTGTGTTTGTGACCAGTCAGAGAGAGTTCCCTGGCTTCCGCTTTCTCCCTCCTCAACTCCTTCCATACTTGTGTCAGCTTCAAGGTCCTTATCTGTACCCACGTCTGTGCTGTATTTCCTGGCCTCCACTTCTTCCCTCTCCCTCCATACCTGAGTTAGTCCGTCTCTCTCAGTAAACATGTCTGTGCTTGCTGTTTCTTAACGTCCACTTACCCCTGTTCCTCCTACGCCCAGACCAGTGTCTGTGCCTCTCTCTCTCTGCTCATGTCTGTGACTTTGAGTCCTGACCTCCACTTTCATCGTGAATTTCCAGAGATGACTAACTTTCCTTCTGTCGCTGCGTCAGGATCCACCAGATTTACTAGCCCTTCGTCAGGGCCTGCGATGGGAGTGATGATGTGCGACTTCTTCCACCACTTGATGTTGAGTGAAGGTGGCGCCTTTGAAGACTTTTCCTCCTCCGCTTCACATTCCAATTTAATATTTCCAACTGCCATTAAGATGTGTGTGTCTGCAGCACATAACCCACACGCACCGTCTGCCCGACGAACGCTACTGACCGCCTCTTAATCACTTATGATTCATGTTTACACAGTTGTTGCAAGGAGACGCATGGATGATTGAGGTGTCGTGTGTAATCGTCTAGTGTTATCTGTGATCATGTAATTGACTGTGTTCGAGGGTTGAGGTATTCTTGTTCAAGGGTTTTGTTATCATCCTTGAAGGTTTAAGTTATTTCAACCTGCAGTCAAGTTACTGTAACCTGTTTCCTTGCAACCTGTGGCTTAGAATGACTAAGTTTTTTTTACGTTGCTTGCTTAGGATAGAGATCATCTTATTCAAGTGTTCGTTCTGAAAAGTTGGAGTTATCATCTTCATAATTCATCTCACTCAAAGGTCGAAATTATCGTGCTTATGTGTTCGTCCTGAAGAGATGGGATTATCGTGTCCATAAATTATCGTACATAAGCGTTGGTTATTGTATTCACGTGTAAGTACACAGACATTGGAGACATCGTGTTTGTAAGTTTTCTTTCTCAAGTGATAAGATTATTTTCTCCAGTTCATTATCGTACCCTGAGGCTGAGATCATCGTGTAGACAATCATGCTTAAATGTTTCAAGTTATTATACTCAAGGGCTAAAGTTCTGTACTGAGAAAGCCAGGTTATGGCACACACACACAGCTTTGCTGTGTCGAGAATAAACACAAGAAAGTGTGATAACGGGCATACAAGAGGTAAAGCAAATAGTGTTTACCGTAAAACTGATGAAACATAAGATTAAGAAAAAGATAAAGATGTAAGTCTTTACATTTTGCCTTCGTCTTGGATTTAACCCTCTTTTCTCATCTTACTTTCGCTTCCCTTCGTTTTTCCTTTCTTATATATTCCTCGTATTTTTTTCATTATCATTTTCCTTGCTTGGTTCTTTGCTTGGCCTCCTTTCTTAACCTGTGTTTCTCTTATCTTTTTTATGTTAACTATCTTGTGGTCTTTTTTCTCTTTCTATTTCTTTTTATCTCTTTTTTATAGTATAATGTTTATTCACCGTTGCTTATCGAATATTTATATATTTTTGTTTTTCTTTGCTTCATTTACAATACATACTTGTTTCCCTTCTTTTTTAAATTTTCATCAGTATCTCTGTTCCCTCTTATAATTTGCAAGCCTTTTCCATGTCGTAATTTTTTTAATGATAATGACAAGGCTGGTAGGATGTGGCTAACAAGACAGTACACAGACATCCCCCTCACTCAGCTGGCTCATTCGGTCTGGTGACGAAGTATCAATAGATTATTATCCATCATTACTGTGTGGCCGTCGGCAACTCTAGGGTGGGCCGTTTTGATAACTGTTTCCTTCCCTACACCTCGAAGCTTTGGAATTCTCTACCTTTGCGTGTCGTTCCCAATAACTATGACCTGACTCATTCTAAAAGGCAGGTTTTTCACTTTCTCAAACATTCGTAAATGATTTTCCTTGTCTTTTCTTTTTCATTATTCTATCTGTATTTCAATTAAGGCCCGGCCTTCTTGAGGACTTTTGTCCGTGACTGGAGCCTTCAATATATATATATATATATATATATATATATATATATATATATATATATATATATATATATATATATATATCGGGATAAGAGGGTTCCGTGGGATGATCCTGTCCTCGTCATATACGCCATGGACAAATGATATGGAGATAGGATGGGTGAGGGGCACCTCATCCTGTCCTTCCACCTCTCCGTTTTCGATGTTTCGTGTCATTTTCTCATATACCCTTTTGGTCCTCTCGTTTCCCACATTTTTTCTCGATTTTTGTTTCCGTTACATCAGCTCTCTTATTTACACATATTTCACTCCCATCCATTACATTTATTATCGTTTCTCTCCTTTTTTGGCTTTTTTTCATTCATGCTTTCTCTTCGTTTTCTGTTTCCTTCTCAACCACCGTAGCTGTAATCTTCGTGCAATTCTTTATGTCTGTTTTCTTCTCGTCTCATTATTTCTTATCTGGCAATTACCTTTCATTTTTTGTAATCTTGTCATATCTTATCCTCTATTTTCCTTTCTTCATTTTTCTTTTTCTCTCCCTTTCTTGATTTTCTTCTCATCATCTTAAGTCACCTCACCAGTATTATATGTTCCCCTCCCACAGTTCCAAACCATGACCTGTGATCCACTTCCCTTCCCAGCCCCACCGTCCGTCCCTCGTACTTATCTGCTAAATTGGCGTCGTTATCGTACATCAGTGGACCTAGCGACGGCTGGCAGTCACCGCCTGCGGCTGGCAGCGCTGCCCCGACCCACACTCCCAATTCGCCAGAATGAAACTCTTAATACCTGGTAATGAGGACGGTGACTTATTCCACCAGGGCTCCTACTCAAGCCGTTCTGCTGCCTCCCGTCTGTATCCCGAGGTCTCCTCCAGACCTGATGAAAATAAGGCTGGCAAGAAATAGTTTTAGGTTTGGTGGGTAAGTGGTAAGATGAGGGAGACGTTCTTTTAGGGTTCTGTCGTGGGAGGTAAACAGCCATTCCTGCACCACTTAGTTGATAACACCTGAATCACTTATAAGCTGGAAAACTTAGATTTGGGCTACAATGAATATATATATATATATATATATATATATATATATATATATATATATATATATATATATATATATATATATATATATATTATCATTATTATTATTTTATTATACTTTGTCGCTGTCTCCCGCGTTTGCGAGGTAGCGCAAGGAAACAGACGAAAGAACTGGCCCAACCCCCCCCCCCCATACACATGTATATACATACGTCCACACACGCAAATATACATACCTACACAGCTTTCCATGGTTTACCCCAGACGCTTCACATGCCTTGATTCAATCCACTGACAGCACGTCAACCCCGGTATACCACATCGCTCCAATTCACTCTATTCCTTGCCCTCCTTTCACCCTCCTGCATGTTCAGGCCCCGATCACACAAAATCTTTTTCACTCCATCTTTCCACCTCCAATTTGGTCTCCCTCTTCTCGTTCCCTCCACCTCCGACACATATATCCTCTTGGTCAATCTTTCCTCACTCATTCTCTCCATGTGCCCAAACCACTTCAAAACACCCTCTTCTGCTCTCTCAACCACGCTCTTTTTATTTCCACACATCTCTCTTACCCTTACGTTACTCACTCTATCAAACCACCTCACACCACACATTGTCCTCAAACATCTCATTTCCAGCACATCCATCCTCCTGCGCACAACTCTATCCATAGCCCACGCCTCGCATCCATACAACATTGTTGGAACCACTATTCCTTCAAACATACCCATTTTTGCTTTCCGAGATAATGTTCTCGACTTCCACACATTCTTCAAGGCCCCCAGAATTTTCGCCCCCTCCCCCACCCTATGATCCACTTCCGCTTCCATAGTTCCAAATATATATATATATATATATATATATATATATATATATATATATATATATATATTGATTAGGATTAGCGATACATGCAGTAAATAGAACCGGTCATTTAACTCAGATTCAGTAACGTCCGAAACGATTGAAAATGTTCGGTAATGGCAGGTATTATAGTCGGTAAATGGTGATGAACATAACTGTAACTTGGGCTTTTACCAATGAGATGATGGTGATAATGATGTTGTTCTCTTAGCTGTTATTAACAGTTTACAAGAGTCTCCCTTGCGCCTCACCCCCCTCAAACATTCCCCCCCCCACCCCCACCTCCAGAAAAGCTCGTTACTCTTTTTACATAAAAGATTGATTTTCATCTGTATACCAGTGGTCAGTTGTACGGTGTAGGAGGAGGATCGTGAGAGTTCGTGTATCGTCTGTCAGTTATGGTGTGTTGGAGCTGTTTTTTTCTAACTATTAAAGAAGGGTTCCTTTAGCTTTGTCAGACAGCAAGATAGAGCTGTTAATTGTCTTGTGAAAGTTATCATTCAGACATATCCATTTACTCCAAATGGGTAGTGGAATAAATATACAACTCATATTTTGGTCAATAGAAACCGGCTCTTCCTCGCGCCGAAATAAGGTAAAACCTGTTCTCCCGGGAACCGGGAACTCGGCGCGTTGTGAGAGTGCTCTTGCGTGAGTGTTGATGTTCATAGCAGCTATTTAATTAAAAAAATTATCGAAGCGGGGTTTCTTCTTTATTGTACTCTACTGTGATGTGGGATATGGTAGGTGGCAGGGTAGTTCCTGATGATGCAGAGTGATGGTCCAGGGGGAGGGTGTCGTGCTTCGCGTGAGAGATGTTGGCGAACTTAAGAGAATTTTGGCGGTTGTGGCGCGGGCATGGGTTGTTGGTGAGAGCGGCTCGTCTCATATGGTCCGTAAGAAGGTTGTGGGTCTTAAAGACGCGTTCTTTTCTAGAAGGGTTAGGTACCTAGTGCTAGGGTTGATGATTGCCTATTATCGTTCGAACCAGTGTTGTTCATTATCGTACCAAGGTCTATCATTATCGTCCATCCCAGTGTGGTTTATTATCGTACCAGGGTTGTTCATTATCGTCTATACTAATATTGTTGATTATCATACCTGGGTTATTGATTATCGTCCATACCAGTGTTGTTCATGGGATGTTGATCATCGTCCGTACCAGTGTTGTTCATTATCGCACCAGGTTTATTCAGTAATGAAAAGGATTCAAGGGTTTGGATGGGGAAGGGGTTAAATGATAGGAGGGAATAGTGTGGGTTTTATAGAAAGGTCTGGACGTAGGGAAAGAGGGAATGAAGGTTCCATAAAGGTTTAAACGGCCATAAGCAAAATTGATATTTTGTAGAATTTATTCCCGAGAAGGGGGTGGGGAGGAGTGGTTTGGTTCATAATAGGTATTTTGGTAAGGATTTTTTTCACCATATATATATATATATATATATATATATATATATATATATATATATATTATACTAATCGCCATTTCCCGTATTTGCGAGGTAGCGTTAAGAACAGAGGATGAGGACTGGGCCTTTGAGGGAATATCCTCACCTAGCCCCCTTCTCTGTTTCTTCTTTTGGAAGAAAAAGAGAGGGGAGGATTTCCAGCCTCCCGCTCCCTCCCCTTTTAGTCGCCTTCTACGACACGCAGGGAATACGTGGGAAGTATTCTTTCTCCCCTATCCCCAGGGATATATATATATATATATATATATATATATATATATATATATATATATATATATATATATATGAACAAAGTTGCTCAATGATAACACGCGTGAAGGGTACAGGTGGAGGTAGATCGTTAGATAGATTTAAAAGGAAAACTTGATTGTGTTCAGAAGAAAGGAAAAAATACTATTTTCCAAGATAAATTAATAATGTTGTGTAATAAAGACTAGAGAACGTGAAATGTGAATTTAGAAATCAGTCACTAAGCCTTCCGACACATTTAAGAAAATTATGTAACTTCTGGACATTCGCTCAACTGAAAGATGAAGTTTGTCTGTAAGACAAAAGACGATCGATGTAAACAAAGCATCGATCCTTCCCGGGATGAGGCCATGGGAGATGGACGATGCACGCTTCACGGCCCTCGTTACTACCCTGGTCAGGCATGCACCCTTCCCCCCTAAGAGTCAGGTCCTCATGACTAACCCAACCAGCCTTGCCTGGTAGCCCAATCTTCGCCATTCATGAATTTCTAATGCCCGCCATGAATGGTCCCTCACCACACTGTTGTGCTGGCCTTTATGCAGGACGGAGGCGCGAGGGAAGCTAATTTATCTTTTTTCTTAAGTCGTCCCCGGGCGTAATGACTTTAATGCAAACATTACGACCATCATGCATGTCAGGCTACACACACACACACACACACACACACACACACATGAGAGTGTACATGTACTTACCGTACGCATACGTACTAACAGCGCTCACACTGAAATGCATGCATACTTACTGTAGACACACGCGAATGCACAGGACGGTACACACATTGGAATGCGCAGGTACACTTACGGCAGGCACACAGGAATGAACTCACACTTGCTGTAAATACGCGGGCATGGCCTCACTCACACTTACGGTAGTGTCGGTGCAAGGTAATGGCCTCACACTTACAGTTAGCAGAGGTAAGGTGACAAGCTTGATGAACGTAATATATCGACTCTTTCGAGGTATACATTGTGTGAACCATACGCACACACGAACATATAACGTGCATCATACGCGCTCGTACATGAACTCTTAAGTGACGCACAGCGGAACGTTTACACGTTACTGTGTGCATGTAGTAGTTCGTGTGCACATGTGATCGTATCCTCTCCACAGGCCGCACACAGTAACCTGTATGCGCGCATAGACATCAACACGTTCAACAATATGCAGACTGAAGTGCGTGTACGTATACGAATATAGACAAATCGTAGCTTTTGTGCATATATGAAGATATGCCTACAGGGTGCGCGCGCGCACACACACACACACACACACGCACACACACACACACACACACACACACACACACACACACACACACACACACACACACAGATGAACGTCCTGTACGCAGACTACAGTGCACGTGTGCACGAGTGTGCGCATGGTGGTAGTGACGTACACGGGAGTCGGGTGGAAATAACTATGGCACCGTAACACCGGCAGGTGGGTTAAAGGTGACCTCCCACGGCACACCCACCCACCCTGCCTGCTGCTGCTGCCGTGGAGGGGGGGGATACTGCGGGTGTGGGGGGTTGTGGTGACGGGGGTAGGGGAGGTTGGTGAGTTGTGAGAGTGCATGTTGGACAGGAGGGGAGTGTGTGTGTGTGTGTGTGTGTGTGTGTGTGTGTGTGTGTGTGTGTGGACGTTTACGGGATATGAGAGGGAGGGAGGGAGGGGTGAGGCATGGGAGGGTAGAGGAAGTGAGAGAGTTCAGAGGGAAGGGGGAAGGACGAAGAGGAGGGTAAGGGGAGCGAGGGGGAAACATGAGAGGAGGGAAAGTACAGATAAGAGGGGGAAAAGTACGGGGGAGAGGAATGGGGATGGTAGCAGGGAGATGAGAGGACGCAGACAGAAGACATACAGAGACAGAGGTATATAATGCGGTAGGTTGGTCGGTAGGTAAGTACGTAGGTTGGTCGATCGGTAGGTAGGGAGGGAGAGTGACAGCTCGCGACGGGAATTTGGTCAGTAGGCCACTCATCATTTATCACTGGCTTCACCCCATCAGTATGGTAATTACCCAGATTTACTGCTTAATCCTCCTCCTCCTCCTCCTCCTGGCTGACCCATGGGTCGCCCTCCCTACCCATACCCCTTGCTCCCGCCGTCCCCAGGCCAGCCAGTCGACCAGCTCCACTGGTCGGACACCAGTGCTGCTCCCCTGGGACACGCCCCCACAGAAACAAAATCAAGTATTAATACCGTGACGCCCACACCAGCCACGCCCACCCACGTCCTCCCCCGCCCACTGTCGTTCCCCAGAGTGGTGCGCTGCCCCAGAATCCGGGGATTCGTCACTCAGGCAGTATATACGTAGGCTTGTGTACGTCACGCCCAACCACACACTAGAGCCGTGGTCACACGTCTCTAGTGGTCACTACCACCACCACCACCACCACCATCGTTACTCCCGCCACCACCATTGTTACTCCTGCCACCACCACCACCATTGTTACTCCTGCCACCACCACCACCACCATCGTTACTCCCGCCACCACCACCACCATCGTTACTCCCGCCACCACCATTGTTACTCCTGCCACCACCACCACCATTGTTACTCCTGCCACCACCACCACCACCATCGTTACTCCCGCCACCACCACCACCACCACCACCATTGTTACTCCTGCCACCACCACCACCACCACCATCGTTACTCTCGCCACCACCACCACCACCATTGTTACTCCTGCCACCACCACCACCACCACCACCATTGTTACTCCTGCCACCACCACCACCATTGTTACTCCTGCCACCACCACCACCACCATTGTTACTCCCGCCACCACCACCACCACCACCACCACCATCGTTACTCTCGCCACCACCACCACCACCATTGTTACTCCTGCCACCACCACCACCACCACCACCATTGTTACTCCTGCCACCACCACCACCATTGTTACTCCTGCCACCACCACCACCACCATTGTTACTCCTGCCACCACCACCACCACCATTGTTACTCCTGCCACCACCACCACCATTGTTACTCCTGCCACCACCACCACCACCATTGTTACTCCTGCCACCACCACCACCATTGTTACTCCTGCCACCACCACCACCACCATTGTTACTCCTGCCACCACCACCACCACCATTGTTACTCCTGCCACCACCACCACCATTGTTACTCCTGCCACCACCACCACCACCATTGTTACTCCTGCCACCACCACCACCACCATTGTTACTCCTGCCACCACCACCATCACCACCACCATCGTTACTCTCGCCACCACCACCACCACCACCACCATTGTTACTCCCGCCGCCACCACCATCACCACCACCCCCGCAAGAGACACACAAACACACTAAAACATTCGCTTGAATTTAAGAGCAGCTGATGCTTTGCGAGCGCCCCTGGTGAGGAGGCTGATGCCACCATCTGTTTACCGTAAACTTGTATTTGCATCCAGGGTGTAGCGGGAGGCGCGAGCAACACGCCGGCCTTCATTCTAGATTTGTGTGACGTCGGGAAAATGGTCCTTCATTCCAAATGAGTATTGGTTCTCATTGTGCATTTGTTGTTATTCTATATATTGGGATGTTGCCGACACGTATCTCTGTCTTTATGAAGATTTGAACACGTCGGGTAAATGGAATCAGATCGTATATACTGGTGACGGAACTCGTATGAAATTCGTATTAGTGAAAAAAAAAAAAAGCTCAGGAAATATAAGAGTGTTGGAAACCTTAAAAGAGCTGGAATTTAGCGAAGTGGTTTTAGGAGCGCTGGATAGTTCTTTTATACTTCCTCCTCTCATGATGTCCTTAAAATGAAGATAAATGAGATCGAGAATACGAACGTATTTACGTTGTTGTTGAGGTCGCTTGATGTGGTACCTCTGTAATGTTGGTTGACACTGTGGGAGGATAGTGGGATGACGACATGACCCGGGTTGGTATCAGTGGTCACATCTCACTAACTTGATCATCTCACATAATGATCCCTAAACTTGATTCTGGTATTTGATGAAGACTCGAACCATTAAGCACGACTCTGCTGCTCAGAGATATGATAGCCAGGCCTTGGTGACCAGACCATGAGTGGTCAGATCACAGACCAGGCCATCATGACTGGGAGTCAGGTGAAGCGAGGCGAACCCCCGGCGGGGGCGAGGGTGGGTGGAAGGTGACGGGCCTGGTGAGGCAACACGACGTGACGCTGGAGGAGAACACTAGGATGCAGTAAAGATTATCACACATCATACTTTACTATACAAATTCATTGTGATGTTTATAAAGTATATATATATATATATATATATATATATATATATATATATATATATATATATATATATATATATATCCCTGGGGATAGGGGAGAAAGAATACTTCCCACGTAGTCCCTGCGTGTCGTAGAAGGCGACTAAAAGGGGAGGGAGCGGGGGGGCTGGAAATCCTCCCCTCTTGTTTTTTTTTTCTTAATTTTCCAAAAGAAGGAACAGAGAAGGGGGCCAGGTGAGGGTATTCCCTCAGAGGCCCAGTCCTCTGTTCTTAACGCTACCTCGCTAATGCGGGAAATGGCGAATAGTTTGAAAGAAAAGAAAAGATATATATATATATATATATATATATATATATATATATATATATATATATATATATATGTATACATATATATACATATATATACATATATATATCAGAGCATTAGGAGAGTGTGCATAGCAACACATCAAAGACAGGTATTTGCTCTGAACTCCTGGTTTCCAAATTAGCGATACATATTTCTACACTGGTATCGTATCGGAGATAAAGCATCATTTAAGTAACTATAGTCGTATATTTTCGAACTCTGGTCATTTCAAAAAGGAGTCTAAAATTACACACACACAGGCATGTTAGTTCATGTATATTCAACCATGTAAAAACAGGTTACAAATATGTAGTTGTTGATACTGTGTGTAAGGAACCGGGACCTGACAAGCCAGTACTTTGATCATTTGAATCATATTCTCTCGCTGGGATGCATGTGATTAACGAGCAGAACCATGCAATTTTCTGAAGTAGGTGTATGATATACGGTTACGGTAATTAAAATCAATTTGCATCATTGAGGAGCAAGCTGCTTCACGGACGTAAGTGTGGTTGTAAATTGTAGAAGCACTTTGCCAGCTTGCATATTTAACCAGTGTGTTCCTCTTGGGTGAGCTAATCCAAAGCTTTGCGAGGTCATCAGAGATGTCAGAATTTGTATCCTTGTTTCATCGTCGGCCTGAAAACCTTCCATTTCAAAAGCAAAAGATCCACAGTTTGTTGCGCTAGTAATGGGAAATGCACCAATCAAAAGACTTGGTGTGGACAGCTCAGGGAATCTGACACCAGAAAAATGACTGCGGTAATCCCCCTGACCTGACCTGACATCGAACGCCACACTGCTGCTTTCCCACAACACCTGACCTCAGGATAATGACTGTGACCTTTGTAAGGACCCGTGCGACCCCAGCGATCCCCATGACCTCTGTGGGACTCTGCATGATGAGGCTCCCAGCCCCAATTTGGGGTCGCGACCCCAGGTTCGGGAACCTCCTGACTTAGAGGAGCGACTCGCAAGCCATCACCACCATTATCAACCCTCCCCCACCACTCCAACACATGCGTCTGCCTCCCTCCTCCCACAAACCGTGGCACAAAACATTAATTAATGAGCTCCCTGACGACGGTGAAAACTTGGTCCAGACAACGTGTTCGTCCCCGGTAATGGGGCCCCAGTGCCACTGAAAACTTGCTAAGTACCGCTGGCAGGCTCTTAATGAACTCACTTATTCAAAGTCTCAGTAAGATTGGACTCGAGTTTTGTTCCATATTCTTCTTCATTTGATGCCGCGGCCACAACACTATTGGCCAGGGTTATTTCTGGAACTGTTACTTTTTCCTTCCAGGAACAATTTCATCATCTAACTTCTGTGTTTATCGTCATTTTTTTTTTCTTTTTACACGTCTTTGGCGCATTTTTTTTTTTTCGGCATGACGACACGTGATATTTGTTCGTGGAAATGTTCCTCATTTGTCGTTGCGACAGTCGTTTGTTTATTAACTTATAGCATTCGTTTGTTTCTTGATTTATGGCATCTGTTGGCCTGTGTGTTTTACGGCAGTAGTTTCTCTCGCCATTTTACAGCCTTCCTTTGTTTATGTTTGTTGATGTCCTTGATGCATCGCTGTTTGGTACGTGACCTGATGATGATGATGATTCCCCGCGTGTTGCACGACGCTAGGCGTACCGGAGATAGTTCTCTGAACCTCTTTAGCACGACAGCACCGCCTTTGAGCACGTCGGTACGACCCTCAGGCACGACTCTCAGGTCAAGGATCAGTTCAAGTAGGACATCATGCCCAAGATCCCCACCGTCGTCTTCACAGGTCTTATCGTCGTTATCAAGGGGTTACGTACGTACGTATGTATGTATGTATGTATGTCGTGGGAGAAGGCTGTACGGGTTATAGGAAGGAAGTTAGATAAGGCAGGTCGATAGACACCTCTGGAGAGAAACAGGTGGATTGATACGTATGAATTAACCTAATGGATGGAAGAAAAAAGAAATATTGACAGATGGTTAATTTGATTGTCAGATATGGAGGTAGATGTATAGATAGGTAGGTAGACTCCTGATGTTGTATGGGTAGATGGGTCAATCAGTGACTGTTTACTGGCTGGGATGGTTCTGTACGAGCCACAGCTGATGGGACCGTCCGAGTGCGTGACGACGGTGCCTCCCAGACCTCCTGCAGGAGTGAGGCCACCACCCAGAGGCCCACACACCTTCCTAACCCAACCCTCACCCCACAACCCTCCCACTACTCACGTGCTCATCACCCGCCTCCCCTTACCTATCCCTGCCTCTCCTCTTACTCTCCGCCATCCCGTGTGTTGCGTCCCTTTCCTGTTCTCGCCTCTTTTCTCCCCATTATTAATTTATCTCTCCCTGGCTGCCATCCACCCCCAACTTTTTCAGCTATATTCTCCTCCTCCCCATCCCACCCGTTACTTCTCCTCCCCACCTTTCACTTCCTTACATCTCTTTATGTCCTGCCCTTCACCTCAGTCCCTGTCTTCCCTTTCTACACATCTCCCCAGGATTCCCCCCTTCTCTGCAGCCTACCACTCATCCCTCCCACCGTGGCCGCACCAGGTAAGGGGGCGGCCTCTGCTCGTCTCGGGCGCCCCACACACCAGCCCCGCACAACTGGTAGCCCTGATTCCGGGTTCGTCTCTTGTGTGGCGCCTTTGTTGTGCGGCGGCCAGAGCCTGGGCCATTGTGGGCCCGGCCTGGCGCTGCGCTCGTCCGCCAGCCTCGTATGGATGTATCTGGCCGGGTCGTCCCCACACCGAACACCTGCCGTACAGCTGACCGGCTCCTCTGCCGCGTGCGCGGCCCGGGCTCGGCCGCCCGTCACGCCAGCAGTAAACCAAACACTTGCCTCCGCTTTTTTGTATAGGGTCGATCTGCCGGCTGCTGTGTGTACCGGTGGCTTTTAAGGATAACCGGCCTTTTCTGTGTGTGTGTGTGTGTGTGTGTGTGTGTGTTTATCCTCGACTATGGATACATGTAACATTATATCTAGTTATATTTTTCCCTCCTTGTTCATTGTTATGACTGCAGTATGAAACTGAATCATGGGTTCGTATCCCTTTACATTGTTTGATGGCTTGGTATTAAATGTCCTTAGAGTTTGATGTTCATTTATTAGCAGTTGAAAATAATTATAATTGTTGCGCATGAATTCAATTTTTTCTGGTCATGAGAGGAAAGGAGGAGTGGAATGATTGGATAATGACCCCAGGAACACTGGTGTGGTACACAAGGGAACACCAGCTCTCGCACAGGATGACTTTGTGTTGAGGATCAGGTCTTCGTGGGGTAGTGTACGTGGTGAGAATTGTTGGTATTTGACGGTAAGAGAGTTTTACATTATCCTTAAGCTTGTATTACTCCTGTGTATGTATGGAAACACACACACACACACACACACACACACACACACACACACAAACTCACGCACGCACTAGCTTATGCCAGTTACTCATTCTATAGACCAGTCCTTGGGGAGAGGATGATCAGCTGGGTAGACTGTGGACCGGCTGCCGCGACCAGGAGTCGACCCAAACTCTGTGTGTTTGTGAGAGAGAGAGAGAGAGAGAGAGAGAGAGAGAGAGAGAGAGAGAGAGAGAGAGTATTTATGCTGATCAGGTCATGACTGTTCTACCAGAGCGTGTAATTAGCGTCAGAATGATGAGCTCATGTCTCTGCCATGTGGGTGGGTATGTGCTGAATGTTGCTGATGTATCGGCTGAGCGTGTTGGCTGGCGGGGTGTGTGTGTGTGCTGTAGCCTGACGAATGATCGGGTTAGGTCTTTGATTAGGATAACTGGTGATGAGGTGATGTCTGTCGACTAGGGATCCGGGTTGGGTGGTGCTAATGATTGGGTTATATATTGTGGATATATCGTGACCATCCTTGTATGATAGAAGTCAGGGATCAAGAGGTGTATTTAGTGTGTACGACCACGGCGATGTAATCCTTCAACATGATAGTGCGTTCCTTACTTACGATAGTCCGGCCTTTGACCCCACTCAAGGGTCAGGTCAAAGGTCACGCCATCATACCCATAGGTCGTAACATCGTGCTCAATGTTATATCGAGCTGTTTTGCAGTTTTTGGGTTACACCCAGCGTTTGAAACCCATTTTTTTTATGACAAAATGAGATTTAAGCATGTTTTATGTAAGCCATATATAATGGCATCTGTGTTTGCACATCTGGAAACATCTGGGTTAAGGAGTAACGCACTTGGTAAGGAATTTTTTCACACACCGCCTCACGTCCTCCTACAGCTCCCACACCTGTTGGTACACCTCGACCAGACGACACGCACCAGCAACCTGTGTCTCAAGAAGTGGTAGATTGAGTCAGATCTTGGGAACAAAATGCGGCCAGTTTATCATGCAGTCCCGGAGTCATGCAACAGCGTCTGGACACTGGCCACACCTGTGGAGGACTTGTATACCTCGTGAATCCATGTAGCCAGAGCCTGGGCAGCCATCCCCAGGGGCTGTACGGCCATACAACCCATGGGTAGCGAGCGGCCCAAACATACGCGTTCGCCATAGGACATTTTTCGCATTAGGTCACCTGGTGTAGCTGGAGCAAACCTCTGCAACTCGCTCCATTTCTCTTAAAAACTGTGACAGACTCGATATTTCTAATGGAACTTGAGGGTTTACCTTGTCCTCCATCCAGGGGTGTGCTACCACCTCCCCAGCAGCCTTACCTTCGTCCTCCACTTAGCACTGCAAATTTCCCCCGTATTCTTACTTTTTCTTTCCCCCCTTTGTACCGAAGGATCCAGTCCCCTTCCCTTACTGAAGATGACACTGGGGAGCAGTTTTCATCTTTCGAACTATCTTCTCTCCTCGAACCTTCCGGAGTGCTAGGATGACCCATCCCCCAGTGACCCATGACGGAGATTTACAGTCGTCAGCCCCGGAGGTTCTCGCCAAACAAGCGTAGTGACTGTAGTACACAACACATCCTCTTGACCCGCAGAGGTCCGGCGTACATTGTTTACAATGTTCCCCACGTCGACATGTCCAGCCAGGCTGGGGATGGGGTCGGTGGTGGGGTTCGTCCTGTCGTTTATGCTCCTGCAAGGAAGGCCGTAAAACAAGACATAAACACTCCGGGGTGGTAATTTAGTGTTTGCCTCGTTACGTTTACATTCTTTTTTCGTTTTGTCTCGAGGAAAAGACAGGGGAAGCGTCTGGTGTAAGAGTTTCATTATCCGGAATCGCTTCTCAAGCCATTTACGTTGCTCTGTCATCGGCTAATACTGTCTAAGGTGATGCCTAGGGCCAATTATCTTCCCCTTTTTCTGATCACTTAGCAACCTCCTGGCGCCGGTGCGAGCCTGTTAACTCCTTTGTTTTAATCGCATGTCGTCATCCCGGCCAATTACCCTCGCTTTCAGAGATCACGTGACGAGAAAGTCTCGCCGTCTCCGCTTCGGCCAATTAGCTCGCTTCCCGTCATTAGACGACAGACAGTGTCTCTTGTCGCTTCCTCACGAGACAATTATTTACGTTAGCAGGACTCTGTAGCGCAGGACATTCAGACCCACTGTTACAACAGGGTTTATAGCGTTGATGTAATCAGTTACGGCACCCGAGGGACGCCCCAAGCTGAGGAGACAGGACCTCGGGCCAGTATTGTGTAGACCCTAAGTTCCTGAAGGTATTCACCTGAGACTGAGAGGAGCCAGAGGTCAGCAGCCGACGAATTCCTAAGACCAGACGTTAGGAAGGATCTTGTAGGTGGATCGTGTGTTGGAGAGGGATTCGGGGAATGGATTAGAATTTTCTTATATTAGAATTTGAGGAGGAGCTGAGACCCTGAAGTGTTACGGCTGAAGAGAAGCCGAGACCCTGAAGTATTACAGCTGAAGAGGGGGAGCTGAGACCCTGAAGTGTTACAGTTGAGGAAGACTTGAGATCCTGAAGTGTTACAGCTGAAGTGGACCTGAGACCAGTAGGCTAATTATTCTTTTCCGTGCGAGTGAAGACTACAAACCACCAGCTGAAGTTTACCGTACTTCAGAAGTCGTTTACGATGAACAACACAGGACGGCTGAAAGACGTTTTGAACCAGTACCTGAGGATAAACCTAGATCACCAAGTATAAACCCTTACTACATCGAGAGTCAGAGAAGACCCCTATAAAGACCCTCTCCATCAGCAAAGAAAACCTCTAAAGGCCAAGGAAGTTCTTGAACTAGCAATTAGAAAGGACTTAAAGTAGCTGAGGGAAAGATCCTCCGGCAAAGAGAAATAGAAAAAAAGGGAAACCTTTGATCAGTAGACTTGAGTAAACCCTGAGCCGACCCTCCTGCCCATGGCCGAGTGTGGACCATGTCTGCCCAGTGTTGAGCAGCTGCTCCCGTGCTGATGACTGGCGCTTCTTGCCGTGATACCAGGACCCAGAGCCGCACAGACGTGTCCCCTCTCCTCCTGCATCGATCTCAGGGGCTAACACTGCCACCTAAACACACATCACTTGAACTGACATTGGTGATCTTTGACACTCGTAAAACGTTTGGTTATGGTAGTAATGGCCCCAGACACCACGCCATGGTTACCGAGTGGTTGTGTTGGCTCTCATGGTTACCGAGTGGTTGTGTTGGCTGCCATGGTTACCGAGTGGTTGTGTTGGTTGTGAGTATTGCTGCGAGATTACAACCAAATGGGAAGATGAATGACCCATTCCTAGGGGGGGACGAGAGGCGGAGCGAGTGGGCGGCGGTGCAATTATGTGCTGGTGAGGCGGTTATTAAGAAGAATGACCGGGTCGTAGACTCGCTCATGTATTGTGTGCCAAACTTGTGCGGAATCCGCGGTCGCTTCTTGTGGAACTTACGACATCTTTAGTAGTGAAGATGAGGGAACGGAGAGAGAGAGAGAGAGAGAGAGAGAGAGAGAGAGAGAGAGAGAGAGAGAGAGAGAGAGAGAGAGACGGGGGATGACAGTCGTCCGTGGGAGGAGTATGAAAATAACGATGAACAAAGGCAAGCGAGGCGGGGGGTGACCCGGGGAGACGTGGCGGGAGCCGAGAGGGATGAAGGCACCAGGAGAGGGGCGACACTCGCCTACACAGGAGGAGTGAGCTGGACGTAAGAGAACGAGAGGGGATGAACAGCTAGGGCGACGGATAGTGCACATTCATCACACTGGGTAAAACATGAACAGGATTACGTGCAGGCAGACAAGGGAAGGGACGTAGCAGTTCTTAAACAACACACGGTAGGGAGAGGTGGAGGAAGAACACGGACAAAGACTTGCAGTGAGGTTCCAGAGCCGCAGACGAAGGGAGAGTCAGCATTATGTAACACTGATTACGGAACAAGAGAAAGCCAGTCTACTGGTGATAGTGACTGAGGGAAACACGATCACGGTGACTTATGACTAGTGATAGTGACTGATGGAAACATTGTCACGGGGACTTACGACTGGTGATAGTAACTGAAGGAAACACTGTCACGGTGACTTACGACTGATGATAGTGACTGAAGGAAACACTGTCACGGTGACTTACGACTGGTGATAGTAAATGATGGAAACACGATCACGGTGACTTACGACTGGTGATAGTGACTGAAGGAAACACGATCACGGTGACTTACGACTGGTGATTGTGACTGATGGAAACACGACCGCATTGGGAGCTCCACAGACCCCGTCTCCACCACAGCCGCCAGTGCTCTGCCGTTGCTGAGGAGGGAAACTCAAATATTTCCCCCGCCAAGTGCAGATAAGTGGGTGGATTCGGGGCAAGTTACAGGTAGCGGGGGACGATGATATCAGGGGGGGAAGCTGGGTAGCGTACGATACCTCCCGGGGGCTCGGGGTCATGATGGCATTATAACCCCCCCTGGGGTCAGGACTGCTTCTGGGGATGAAGGAGAGTCCGGGTGCAGGTCCTCTGTTGTTGGAGGTCGGCCTGGCCTACGGGAGGAGCTGCGTCCGGGGGTCTCACGTCGGGAGATAAGGGAGGTGCTGTGATTGGATGGATTACCGCCATTTTGTTTTACCTATTTTTTTCCTGGGGTGGAGGAAGGTTCTGTGGGATCGTGTGTGTATGTGTGTGTGTGTGTGTGTGTGTGTGTGTGTGTATACCACTGATGGCCTGGGGGCAGGTGAGTACACACAGACTTGGATCTTCTGTGTACGTATCAGAAATGAGTTAGAGTTCTGTGTACTTAACAGAGGTGTAGTAGGAATTATATGTACATACTAGGAGTGTTGAGGGCTGTGTGTATATACCAGACATGTTGGAATGGCTCTGTGTACATACGAGGCATGTTGGAGTGGCTCTGTGTACATACCAGGCATGTTGGAGTGGCTCAGTGTATATACCAGGTATTTTGGAGTGGCTCTGTACATACCAGGTATGTTGGAGTGGCTCTGTACATACCAGGTATGTTGGAGTGGCTCTGTACATACCAGGTATGTTGGAGTGGCTCTGTACATACCAGGTATGTTGGAGTGGCTCTGTACATACCAGGTATGTTGGAGTGGCTCTGTACATACCAGGTATGTTGGAGTGGCTCTGTGTATATACCAGGTATGTTGGAGTGGCTCTGTACATACCATGTATGTTGGAGTGGCTCTGTACATACCAGGTATGTTGGAGTGGCTCTGTACATACCAGGTATGTTGGAGTGGCTCTGTACATACCAGGTATGTTGGAGTGGCTCTGTACATACCAGGTATGTTGGAGTGGCTCTGTACATACCAGGTATGTTGGAGTGGCTCTGTACATACCAGGTATGTTGGAGTGGCTCTGTGTATATACCAGGTATGTTGGAGTGGCTCTGTGAATATACCAGGTATGTTGGAATGGCTCTGTACATACCAGCTATGTTGGAATGGCTCTGTACATACCAGGTATGTTGAAGTGGCTCTGTGTATATACCAGGTATGTTGGGTTGGGGTGGCTCTGTACATACTAGCTATGTTGGAGTGGCTCTGTACATACCAAGCATGTTAGAGTGGCTCTCTGTATATACCAGGCATGAGCTGGTGTTCTACGCACATACTGAGAGTTTAGTAAGGATGATGTGTGTACACAGCGAGCAAGTATTATGGGTTGTGTGTACATTCCTGGCATGTGGCAAGGTTTATGTACATACACGAGAGCTAGGGTCTGTGCATCGGTGACAGGCGAGGAAGACATACCACCATTACACTACGATATTAACTTGCCATGTAGTCACTTGACGGGTCTGGTTAATTTGTGATGGTTGAGGTTAACGGTTAACATGTGGGAAAGATTTCAGGCAGGAAACGTTTCCCTTGAGGGGAAAAAAAAAGACCTGAGGCTGGAAACGTTCCACTTGAGGAAAACCTGACGCCAGAAACGTTTCGGATACCAAACATTTCACGAAGGGAACTATTCTTCGTGGCAGCATTTGAAATAAGCATGGAAGACTTAAAGTAGGGAACTCACTAGAAAGGGCAGGCGCCAGAGAGACAGGTCTTGTCTGAGAGTCTCACAAAAAAAAATATTCCAGAATGGGTTAAGAGTGCGTTCACGGAGAGCGAAACTGTTCCAGTGTTACAAAGAGGCTCGTATTTTACCCTCTGTGCCGTCTTTAGCATGGCATAATAACTTTAGGTTCCCCCTCTCAGTGTAAGAGCTCCGTTTTCTTCATCTCGCCGGAGTCACACGTTAAGAATTCTTTGCCCCAAAAAGGTTCATTTCTTGGCCGAATTTTCATCTTGGTGAAAGCCAAGTTACAATAGTCCTCTTCGTCCTAATTCTTCTTTGTTTCCCTAATTTTTCCTTTGTTGCTAGAGCGAATGAAAGACGAAGAGAGGCAACAATGAAGGAGAATCCCCTGAAAATGTGGAGTGTGACGTAGATTCGAGGGAAGTGGCGGCAGTTCTAGGGTAGTGGGTGTCACGTGAAGGGAAGTAGCAGCCTTAGGCAGAGTAGCAGTTACGCCATGAAAGGCGGTAGACATGTGTTAGGAAGTTCATCTGGTTTAAGGATGTATCAATGGTGTGTTAGGATGTGTCAGAGACAAGCTAGGTCGTAGGGTTGAAGTACAGGATACGCGGTAGGAAAATTAGCAGTCAATTGAGGAACCAGTGACTGAGTGTTGGGGAAGATGCCATAAGTTCCGAGGAAGTAGTGGATAAGTGTTGGGAAGTGGCATTTGGGAAGTAGGAACTTGGTGTTAAGGGAAAGCCATTTATATGTGCGGAAAATAGCGTTTAGTGGAGAGGAAGGAGCGCGAGAAGTTATATGTTAAGCATAGAAGTAGTGTTTGGGTTGTAGTAGAATTAATAGCAAATATGTAAGTGGATTACATTCTTATTCAGTCAAGTATTTCTTATATGTGTTCGATTAATTCTGGCAGTGGTGAAAGGAGGATGTAAGTGGTAATTCCAATATGATTTTCTGCTTTGTAATTTATTTATGCTGATATTTGACAACAGACCGAGTAGTGTGTCAGGAAGGCATACGAGGATCCGGAGTTTACTAGATTCTTGCCTTCGATGAACCCTCTGACCTTCCTCTCTTTCTCCTTCGGGTGCACAAAGAGCCATCTGTTGGCACAGAAATGCACTGGCACATACATGTAAAGCTAAGTTTGCCCTCAAAGGCATTTAACCACTTGAACACGATGGTCAACCCGTGTTATGTGGTGGCCTGGCGAATGACGGGACCCTTAAGAGTCAGTTTAACGGGCTATCATACCCAGAGGTCGTATTATCGTGCTTAAAGATCGTAACATGATGCTGAAGGGTCGTACTTCGTGCACAAGGGGTTTTAATCACTTACGACGGAGAGTTGAACCCACTTCTGGGTTGTCGAGTTGGACGATAAGTTGTGGTGAAGCTGACCGCCGCCGGAGTTTGTTGACTCGCCATTAAATCCGTTCTTTGCGTATTTCCTGTTACATCCGAGGCATTTCAGGATATTTGACATTTCAGACATATCATCTATAACACTAGAGGGGGAGGATACACAGGCTCATTTGTGGGGATGACAGGCGTCTTTCTGTAGAACCTCTGAGGAGTCGGTGGAGTTGGTCAGCGTATCGTAGTCCTAATCCTCGGAGGCCAGGCTCTCTCTGCTTGTTTGTTGTTTCGCGGCAAAGTGGGCTGGTTTATCGTCAGGAAGGTAGTTTTCTGTCTTGGAGATAGGGATGGAGGCTTGACTTACTTGTTTACCACAAAGATGACGATGTATTGAGTAGGTAAACTCCCAAACCTAACCTTGCTGGTGGAGCAGACGTACCAAAGGCCTTGTATTTTAGTTTTTTTTTCTTTTTTTTTTGTAGCCCTTGAGGCTGGAGGGTCAGTAGAGTCCTCTCGACGTATTTCAGTCACCACACTCGTCGTTAATACGGAATATATCTGTAGAAAATTCATCCAGGCTTGTAAGAACTTCAAGAATCCACTCATCATGTAGAGACTCAATATCAACTCATGCTGGTAGAAACTGTAGACGTCAACTCACCATTTGAAATTCACTGTAATGGGATAATTTATTTGCTCAAGAAATCATTTAGATTTACATCTGTAGGTAAACATTAATTGAATTCATCTTCATGACCCAAGAATTACTTAAGTCTTTAACTGCTTGTTGGATCAATTGATAACTGTATGCGCGTACAGTAAGGAATTAGAGATATACAATATTTGTGTAGCGAGGCTTCCAGTCCTGTCGTCAGCCGGGACTTCCTTCCTGCACACGGCGTGGAAAACATCAACACTAGGCTTGAGCTTTAACTCCCTCTCTCTCTCTCTCTCTCTCTCTCTCTCTCTCTCTCTCTCTCTCTCTCTCTCTCTCTCTCTCTCTCCTGCCTTTATCTGTCTGGAGTGAGGGGAGCTTGAAGGGCTGTCAATATGAGAGGAGAGGCGGACGGGCCGTGATGCAACTTGCCTGCTGTCACACGGCCGAGCGGCGGTGGATCAACCTTTTCGTTGGCCAACATAGACTCTATTTTGTGCTTGTTGGTTGTGCGGTGCTTACAGAATAAACACACTTGGCCTGCTCATCACGTACTATTTTAGGCAGTTCACTGGAACGGGAAATATAATTGATTATGAATATAACAGTAATATAGTTATCATCGGAGATAGTATTTTAACTGTAATAGTCTCGGAACATTTTATACGAATTGGGTTTCACTTTATGAACATCAGGACGTAATTGATTGTTTTAGGTAAGGTGTTAGAGATTTTTTTCTCGGAATTTAACAGATTTCAAGAAATTAAGTGAATAAGTTCTTGACAGGCATGTAGAACTTGGTCATTGTTTCATGATTGTTGGTTACAGTCTAATGATTCCCTAAAGGTTTTTGAGTTGCATCCCACTCAACTGTCTTTTCTCCATTTCATACATCGCCTTCCATCTAAAACATCATTTTGAAAAAGGGGAAAACTTTGAATATGAATAAAGTTAATGTATTACTTAACAACAAAATGTGTAAAGTATATATATTGTCCTATATTTTTGACATGGAAACGTATGAATTCCATTTTGCAGCTGAAACTCTAGAACACCTCATTTACCAGCTGACTACCATCGTTTAACACCGAATTGGAACAACGGACATTCTACATAGCCTATAACGTAAACTTGGGACAGGTTTACATAAGAAAAAATATTTAGGAACTGATATTTCAAACTCTGATTAGAGTTTCCTTAAAGAATGAAACAGAGGTTGAAGACTTTAAATGTTCTTTGTATATACCGTAAAGTACTGTGATTATTGATTTTGTCAGCATATTTCTGCAGTAAATTACTTTGCATATAAGTACATTAATATTTTTGTATGACCGATATTCATATTTTGTTGAAAATTACGAAAGGTATTTGTAAACCAATCAGCGATGACGATAGAAAACCCTGGACTTGATTTTGTAGACACCAAATCATCTTAGCCATCCGTACATTATAAATGAATAGTTGGATGTAAAAGTAATTGTATTTTTCTCTGACTTCGGTTTGAATAGAAGCTTGAAACATTTTCATTTTACAATAGTTGGTAAATTGCATTAGAAAAGTGAATAAGGTAATGAAGGAATGACTGGAGCAATGTTCAGGGCGTCTTGATCTGATTATATAATGATGTGGAACTTTCCTTGAACTTCACACAAAATATTGAGGAAACGAGGAAGACATGAGTTCTTCGAGCATGACATGGAAGAAGTTAGCTTTCCTCTGGAGACATATTGGAGTAGCTCAGAATGAAATAGATTAAAGTGGTATTTGAAGTTCAAGCAAAGGTTTCAGAGGAAAACGTGAGAGAGTACAGATATACACTTTTATCTTTTGCTTTGGAACATTTCATCAGATTATCAGTAACCTCTTCGGTATGGTGATCCAGATTTTTTTCGTTGTGTGTGTGTGTGTGTTTCAGAACAGCTACCGAGGTCTTTCAGTATATTTTTCTCTGCCAAAAGTTCACTTCGCAGATATTCATAAATACCTCACCACGCACAACATTGCTCCTTAGTGCTTGCATTGCCATCGTAAAATCGTCGGATCTTGAAGGATACAGCGTGATAAGTACTAAGATAGATCGCTCCTACAGAAGAAAAATGACGTAACTGTGTAGTTTGCCAAGGCCATAGTTATGCCAATGGCAAAATTACCGGTTCCGAGCAGTTAATGGGGATTAGGGCTTTCTCCGGCGTATAGTGTGTAGAAGATACATGATGGTAATGGCATTGTTTTCTGTTTACCCTATAATTTTTGGAAGCTCTCCTAAGATGCAGTTGTTTCTGAAGTTTCATTTACTGTGATGTAATTATTGTATGTCCTGTTCTTTGATTTTATTCATATTTTCTGTCTCCACGGCATTCAACAATCTGTTCTTATATTAACTTAAATTTTATTGGTGGTATATAGTAATTTTTTTTGCATATGTTGATTTTTTGATGATTTGCAATATATTCTATACTTATATATGGTATTATTGACGGCTTCCCATCGATTTACAGTGGTTTCAGTGAATTTAGAGAAAGTTTTGTGATTTAAAAGTTGTGCGATAACGGTGACCATATTCTTTGATAAGGAGTTCTATTAGATAAAGGCGGTTCGTTAAGTTGCTTTGATGTGATCATGTACGGGAACAGTGTGACGTTGTCGGCCTCCGCCTGCTTTTGATTTCACCGCGAGTTGCCATCAGCGAGGCTGTATCATCATGGAACATCTCGCTCATTTCCTTGCTGATGGAAGTAGTATAGCCTTAAGGTGCAGGAGCCCCTTCAGAAAAAAAGGGGTCTTGGATCCTTATGATTATATCAATAATTATATATGTATCATTTGCAGCCAGTTATTGTATGTGTGTGTGTGTGTGTCTGTGTGTGTGTAGAGAGAGAGAGAGAGAGAGAGAGAGAGAGAGAGAGAGAGAGAGAGAGAGAGAGAGAGAGAGAGAGTTTTAAGTGCCCAAGAAGTTACGCCATGTTTGTTCCTCGCCCAACAGGTTCCTGAGCGTGAAGAAGTGGCTGCTCCGTAAGAAGCACCAGATCGAACTGGCAAGGAAGCGGGGCTGGAAGGGCTACTGGGTGTGCCTGAAGGGCACCACCCTGCTCTTCTACCCGTGCGACTCCCGCGAAGGACGCTCCGTCGAGGCCGCACCCAAGCACTTGATCATCGTGGATGGCGCCATCATGCAGCCTATCCCAGAGCATCCCAAGAGGGACTACATCTTCTGCCTGTCCACCGCCTTCGGCGATGCTTATCTTTTCCAGGTGAGGCCTGTAGAGGGCTTGAGTATTGTGTAGGTAGGGTGCTTAAACGATGTTAAGTGGTCTGCAGTCTCTGACGCCTTTGAGAAGGATTACAGCTTATGTTTTTATCAGATCTCTTGGACAAAATTGGGGTTGACTGAAGAAAATAAAAGTGTTAAATACAGGCTATTATCTTTAGATGATGTAGAGTAAGGTGTGGACATTCCAAAGCGTCCACGAGAGGATTGACTCTCGCTTGTGTACGGCCGATATTGAAGCATCTCTCTTTCAGGTAGACTGATTTGTGAATTTGAAAAATAGAGAGAAGGTTATCGGAGATATTTTGGTGATTAAAATGAAACTGAGGACTTTGGGTTGAGATTTGTACTGATAAGCACTTCACACCACAAAACAGCGAGAGACTTGTCAACAGTATTCAACATTGGCTTCTGACGTTGAAGGGAAGATAGGGTCCTTTTTTTTTCCAAACGAAGGAACAGAGAAGGGGGCCAAGTGAGGGTATTCCCTCTAAGGCTCAGTCCTCTGTTCTTAACGCTACGTCGGTAACGCGGGAAATGCCGAATATTAATGGGGGGGGGGGGGTAAAATATATATATATATATATATATATATATATATATATATATATATATATATATATATATATTAAAGGTTCGAGATCATCGTAAAGCAAAAATTCTAACTGGCTTATATGTATTTAGACAAGATTTTTTTATTTAAATTTAAAAGTGGAGGCAAACATTATTAACTGTAAGTTCAAGAGTTGGAATGAAAGGAAATTTTATAAATTAAGGAAGTTATTTCATTGGAATATAGTGTATTGAAATATGGTAATGCTTGTTAAAATTGTCGATTTTTCTTCATTTTAGATTAATTGCATATAAAGCATTCCAAGTTTCTGATTGATTTAAGTTATATTTCATGAAAATGAAATTAGTCAGGAGTACTAGAATATTTCAAATTACTGATTTAGAATGTAGATTTTTTCTTATTTCAGATAGCATTCAGTATTATATATAATGAATTATTGGTATCATACAGTATATAATGAGTGCTATCTGAAATAAAATTCTACATTGTAGATCAATGATTTGGATTAGTTTTTAACACTTACCGTTGTAGTATCATTTTCGTATAAAAGTGAATTCTATCACACGGAAACTTGAAATACCGTTTGTGCAGTTAACCTTAAAGAAAGAAAAATCCAAATTTTGAACAAGCATTACCGTATGTCAGTATATTCTATTCCAGTTAAATGACATCATCCTACAATTTCAACCGTTGCCCTTGACGTCAATATAGACATAGTTATAAAAAAAAAAAAAAATCAAAGAATGATGAATTATAGGAGGGAATTTTCATGCACGTTTCAAATTTGCTAATCATTCTAATTCTAGAGGATAGTTGGTGAATCGTTTTTACAATTACAAATGATGTTCTTTAGATTATCAGACTATTAGCTGCAGTATCCATGATTGCAACAGAGATGTAATTGTAAAAAGCAGGTGGTAATTAGATACAGATAGTAATGAGATAAATAAACCAATGAGATGATTAAGCAATGAAGTCTAAGTGAAGGATCGTAAAACCAAACTCATGGACGTTAACTTCAGCTAAAGACTTGAACTTCAAGGAAAGGGACGTTGTTAAGTTCAAATAATGAGGTCGGTAATTAAGATAAAAGGGGTAATTACACGGTAAGGGCGTTAATCTGTTGGGATTCTGAGGGAATCTTGTCTTCTTTGTTGTCGTAATGAGTCGTCTAGGGCCATCTTGACTCCCTTTTGCGTCATTCTAGGATGTGGGAATGCCATGTAGAGAAACTAGGGTGATAGTATATTCTAGGACATGTAGAGATTTTGTAGGGTACTGGGTTATTCTATGGCATCTAGTCATCCATGGGTCCTGGGTTATTCTAGGACATCTTGAATCATTCTAGGATGATGGGTTGTTCTAGGATTTCCATTCATCCTAGATTATAAAGACTTATAGAGCCTCGAGTATCATCCTAGAATGTGGGAGTCTTCTAGGGCATCTAGAGTCATCCTAGGTTGTTGGGTTATTCAAGGGTATCTAGTCATCCTAAGGTCATGAGTTATTCTTGGGCATCTAGAGTCATCCTAGGTTGTTGGGTTATTCTAGGGTATGTAGTCATCCTGAGGTCATGAGTTATTCTTGGGCATCTAGAGTCATCCTAGGTTGTTGGGTTATTCTAGGGTATCTAGTCATTCTGAGGTCATGAGTTATTCTAGGGCATCTAGAGTTATCGTAGGATGTTGGATTATTCACAGGAGTCTTCCGTCATACTTGGATCTTTATGGTTATCTTAAATTCTCGTATTATCCCAGGATGCTTATCTTGAGATATCATGTGACGGATATCCTGAGCTGTCTTTGGATATTGTAGGACGGTTATCTTGAGTCACCTTGCGATATCTTGATTGTCTTTTGGATAATTAGGATGGTTATATTGAGCCGTATTAACTTTTGGGGCTTATTTTGAGTTGTCGTGTATTATCTTAGAACTGTTATCTTGGGTTATCTCAGGACTGGTTTCATGGGTTCTGTTAAGATGATTATTTCAGGTTATCGTGGTACGGTTATCATGTGTAGTTCTTTGATTATCATGGGATGGCTATCTTGAGGTGCCGGATTATCTTAGGATGGCTATCTTGAGATGTCGGTTATCTTAGGATGGCTATCTTAAGGTGTCAGATTATCTTAGGATGGCTATCTAGAGGTGTCAGATTATCTTAAGATGGCTATCTTGAGGTGTCAGATTATCTTAAGGTGGCTATCTTGAGGTGTCAGATTATCTTAGGATGGCTATCTTGAGGTGTCAGATTATCTTAGGATGGCTATCTTGAGGTGCCGGATTATCTTAGGATGGCTATCTTGATATGGCCTAGGGTTATCGTGGGGGCACTGACGCCTACCCCGGGATCTATCGTCCCCCAGGAAGGTACGTGAGATACTTTTCATTATTTTGGCAAGATTATTCACTATGGAAATAAGAAAAAATAATTTGTGACCCTGAGACCGAGGGAATAGTAAACCCATATTGTAGAAGATTAAAATGTTAAAATGCGCCCCATCGAGAGTGCAATCGAGTGCATCAGAAAACGGCAGCAGATTTGGTTCACTACGTCTGGTGTCTGTTTATTTTCTAGTTGCGGAACTAAAATGAGGAATTGTCCATTTGCCGAGGCGATAGAATAGATATCATTACGGTAATGAAGGATGGCAGTTGCAGTCTGTTACCTTTAAACGAAGAATTCCCCAATGGGTGTTTTAGAGTGGGTGTGGAACACGAGATCCCATCATAGAAAATGGGATCGTGGAATGGAAATCGCAATTGTGTGTTGGAAAACATGATCCCAGGATGGAAAATGGCGATCCTGGTTGGATGACGCGATCTTGGTGTGGAAGCTGCGCAATTCCAGCAACAAAGCCGGTCTGCCTGATCACACACAGCCGCACGATTTTCAGGGATTTCTGTTTCTCATGTAAACGATGTATTCCATCGTGTAGAGGCATAGATAAGGTTGAGGTAGAATCCAGATAGAAGTAAGGTGAAGGGAGTATATTTGTAATTGTGGGAGTTGTATTTGTAGTAGTGGTGGTCTTGATAGATAGATGTAGTGTAGTAATATTGAATTGCATTAGTTGTTATTCAAAAAATATTGTATTGATAATAATTACACTAATAATAGTAATAATAATAATGATTATTGTTATCATTATTATTATTATTATTATTATTATTATTATTATTATTACCGTTAGGATAGAAAATTCTTGAAGTGTGGGGATGGTAGGTAGAACCATCACGTCTTCCCTGGCATAGTAGTATTGACTAGTGTTTCCGTCCTGTTTGTAAGGATGATTGTGTACAGCAAACGCTCTTATTGCCTGTGTGCATTTTTAACACAGCTGATCTTTGTAAAGTGATATTATCTGTTCTAATGTGATACTTAACTGAACTTGACCGTATCTTATCCAGGCTACCGAAACCTAACTTAAACAGACCAAATGTGCATGATTATGATTTGGGAAAAGTGAATCCAGCCCCACCTTAGTGCTGCTAATGTGGTCAAGTTATGCGGGAAAGCAAGTTAAGATTTGAATAATGCAGACTACAAGGCTTACAAACACTGGGTAATGCACATCAGTGTTAAGACGTTCTAACATCTTAGCAATAAACACAAGTGCGGTAGCTCCTCCAGTATGGAAATGATAAGAAAAGGAAGAATTCTATGAAATACATCGCATCAAAAATGTTAAAGAGTAACTCATGCAAAATAGAATTGATAGGATAATGAAGAACAGGGCTTCCTGGAAAGCCATGAAGACATTTTATGCATCTAGTAAAAAAAAAAAAAAATGTGGATGCTAGGCTTAAATGTTTAGTGTTCCCCTATTTTCCTAACTTAGCCAATGTAAAACAGGTATTAAAGAAAAATAGTGCTTTTAGTGTTGCTGCTGCGGTGATTCCTGCCCAAGAGCATAATGATGACTGGCGGCTCCGCCTCAGGTCTCTGGTGTTAAAAGTCACTTCAATGAGAATCAACTCATTACACAAGTCCTGAGAATCTGTTCTTATCTGTGGAGTGTGAATAGACAACGCCCTTGTCTCTTGTGGGTATATGAGCCATTGACCTAGCGAAGGACCTGGCGGAAGCAGAGAATTAAGCTGGGACGTTACCGGCACATACAGACTGTCAGCTTATTGGGTGACACTAGCGACCCCTCGTTACCCGTACGGGAAATGAGCCCGACACGTTAAACGCATCTTGTTGTGCCACCGCAAGGTATGATGACTTGCCAGGACTGTGGAGTCATTAAAGTCCCCATTGAAGATACCATCACTTACCTAAGGATGACATTACCGGTTCTCAGTCTTACCTTTACCACTCCCGATAAAAACTTTCATTGACTCCATAGAGCTTTGTGCTTCCAATAATGTTTTCGAGGATGGCGAAGGTAATTTATTTAGACAGAAATTTGGTCGTCGTGGGAAATCCCCTAAGTCCATTCTCAGTAACTTATGCATGGAATGCTTTGAGATGAGGTTCCAGCTTCAGCCAGTAATCATCCAAAAATCTGGCTTAGTTACGTTGATAATTTATGGTCCTCATGGCCATCTTCTCAAGATTATGATGTTTTATGAATTAGATTACATTCACTCCACCATCAAATACAAGATTGAATGGGAAAAAAGATGGTAAACTGCCGTTTTTTGATGTGTTGATATCAACGGAATCTGATTACTTTTAAGATCTACAGGAAACTTACCAACGCCGAGAGCTATATTCATTATTTTTCAGTACATGATCCTTCTGTAAATGTCTGTAATTATATTTGCGTTTTTAAGAGCACTGCGGATTGTAATCTCAAGTCTGGTAGATGAATGTAGTCATATAAGATGTACCTTCTGGCAGTTATGTTATCCTATGTTGTTTGTTAACAAGGCTTTCTGGAAGCCAGAAAGACATTTTAAGCGTATAGTAACAAAAATGTGGAAAAGGATGATAGGCCTAAATGTTTAGTGTTGCCCTATTTTCCTAACTTAGCTAATGTAAGACAGGTGTTAAAAATAGCGCTTTTAATGTTGCCCTCCATTACAATAACACGATTAGTAAGACCTTAATTAAAAGTAGGCCAAATTGATAGAAGATTGAGTGTTTGCGCTGTCAAATGTAAGGCATGGAAAGATGTATACATTGGCTAAACCGGTAAAACAGCAAGTGAGAGATGCTGTGCGCAGAGGTCCCCACAGAAATGCGATCGCTAATCATTGGCAGGAAAACGACCATAACATCCCAGTAGCATTGTACCGGTCATTTGCTTATGCTTCCCGCTTTCCGTCATTGAATGTCGTAATTGCTTTTACTAAAAACTTCAACTTGTCCCCAACTAACTTTAAAGCACGTCCATTATCAACCAAATCATTATGAAAGAAATATCATGACATGATAACATAAAAGTAGTTGAACACATCTCGTCCACCCCCTAACCACGGTCTGCTGTTTGGACCGTTCTGGGCCCTGGACAGGCCAGGCCCGCTAGTGTATACTTCGGCATGGCAGTTATAGACGGTCGAGTCTGTGTTGGGATTTAAAAACTACGAATATTTTGCGCCAGATGAAGTGGATTGTCTCCCTGAAACATGTAGCGCAGTATGTATGAAAAATACATATAAAGTAGAATTGTCCGAACTCCTAATTGTGATTTACATTTCATATATATATATATATATATATATATATATATATATATATATATATATATATATATATATATATAGTAGTTGGTAGGCAGGTACTTACTATTATAGGTATTACCGGTACTACCGGCCTAGGAATTCGGAGGGTAAGTGACGGCTGCTTGGTGAGTCAGCACTCCGGTGTCTCCCAAGTGGGACTCCTTTGACATAGGTAGCTGTCTTTTCTGTCTGCCGTAACTACTTGTGAAATACTGGCATTCTGTCCAAAACACACACACACTCCTTGTCACACATTACACTTTACAACACTTCACCTGCACAACTCTGGAATTTCCTGTGGTAAGCGCTTTGTGCTAAGCCCTGCCTTTTGGCGAAATGGCAGGAGCATTAGATGATAGGAGTAAGTTAGAATGTTAGGGAAATGTTAGCATTAGGTAAAAGCAAGTTGGAGCATTAGGCCAGAATATTAGGTAGACACATCAGGTAGAAGTAATTGGTAGGAACAAAAGATAGGAGCCTCTTACACTGTGATAGTTTCCTATTAGGATGAGGCTCTGAAAGCTGAGAAGCGGCACAGGAGTTCAGCAGTTATGGAGACTTTTGTTGTGGCTACCCCCATGAGGGACTTAAAAAGGGAATGGGTATCAGAGATATAGATAAGTATATCTCCATTACTTGTGTTAACGAGGTAGTACTAGGAACACGCACACACACACACACAAGTCCGTATTCATTCACATACATTCCTTAGCTGTTTTGTGTAATGCATCGAAACCATTGCTCCCTATCTACAACCAGACCCCGCAGACCTTCCATAGTTTACCCTGAATGCTTCCTATACCACGCATCAGTCCATTCACAGCACGTTGATTCCTTTATACCAAATTGTTCCAATTTACTTTGTCCCATGCACACCTTTCACCCATCTGCATACTCAGACCTTGATCACTTGAAAATATTTTTTCACTTCATCCTTTCATTTCTGATTTGCTCTCCCCACATTCTCCTTGTTCCCTCCACTTCTGACACAAATACCCTTTTTTCAACCTTTCCTCACTCATTCTTGCCATTTGTTCAAACCATTGCAACACACCTTCAGCTCTCTCGACCACAATGTTACCACTATTACCCTTTTATTACTTAATCAAACTGCCTCGCGCCACATATTTGTCCTCACATATTTCATCTCCAACACACCCACCCTCCTTTGTGTAGTCTTGTCTACAACTCACGCCTCTCATTTGTAATGTTGTTTGGTTACTCTACCTTTGAACATACTTATTTTTGCCCTCCCATATAACAGTCTCTTTCCACACATTCTTCTGTGTTTCAAGAACCTTTACCCTTTCACCTACTTTGACTCTCTTTCATGTCCATGGTTCCATCCACTACCATGTCCACTCCCAGGTATCTAAAACACTTCACTTCCTCCAGTTTTTCTCTTTTCAAACTTGACACCCCAGCTAACCTGTCCCGCAAGTCTGCTAAAGCTAAAAACCTTGCTTTTATTCACATTTACTTTCAACTTCCTCATTTCAAACACTCTTCCATATTCAGTCACCAACTAATGTATTTTCACACTCAAATCTGCTGCCAACAACTGACTTACTTTCTAGGCCCTCTGATCCCCAACAGAATGCATACTCACCTACTCACCCCTTTTTCCAAGACTCTTGCATTTACCTTGCTCACCATCCCATCCATAAAAAAAATCTAACAACCATGGTGATATCACACCCTGGCCACAGAGCAACCTTCATGTGGAACCATTCACTCTCCTCTCTTCCTACTCATACATGTGCCCTACATCATTGATAAAAAAGAATTTCACTGCTCCTGGGAGCTTTCCTACCACACCATATATTCTTAAAACCTTCACCAAGGCATCTCTGTCAACCCTGTCTTATGCTTTCTCCATATTCATAAATGCCACATACAAATCCATCCATTTCTGTAAGTATTTCTCAGAAACATTCTTTGTAGCAAACTTTTAATCAAAACATCCTCTACCACTTCTGAAACCACATTGTTCCTCCCCAGTCTGATACTCTGTACATGCCTTCACACTCTCAATCACTACCCTTCCATACAATTTATCAGGTACACTCAACAAACTTATACCTGTGTACTTTAGACACTCACCTTTATCCCCATTGCCTTTATACAGTGGCATTATGCATGTATTCTGCCAATCCACATCCATTTCGATGTATATCAACTGACTTATATTTCTCTCCTGTGTCTCCCCTGATGATGATTATTACACGAAAGTGCACTTGGGAACTTATTGTGTTTCATTTTCTCCGTGGACTTGTAGGAATACCACATAGGTATACCACATCGTTCCAATTTACTCTATTCCTTGCACGCCTTTCACCCTTCAGCATGTTCAGGCCTCGATCACTCAGAATCTTTTTCACTCCATCTTTCCACCTCCAATTTGGTCTCCCACTTTTCCTCTTTCCCTCTACCTCTGACACACATATCTTCTTTGTCAATCTTTTCTCACTAATTCTTTACATGTGACCAAACCATTTCAAAACACCGTCTTCTGCTCTCTCAACCACACTCATTTTATTACCGCACATCTCTCTTACCCTTTCAATACTTACTCGATCAAACCTCCTCACACCACATATTGTCCTCAAACATTTCATTTCCAGCACATCCACCCTCCTCCACACAACTCTATCTATAGCCCACGCCTCACAACCATATAACATTGTTGGAACCACTATTCCTTCAGACATACCCATTTTTGCTTTCCAAGATAACGTTCTCGACTTCCACACATTTTTCAACACTCCCAGAACTTTCACCCCCTCCCCCACCCTATGATTCACTTCCGCTCCCATGGTTCCATCCACTGCCAAATCCACTCCCAGATATCTAAAACACTTCACTTCCTCCAGTTTTTCTCCATTCAAACTTACCTCCCAATTAACTTGTCCCTCAACCCTACTGTACCTAATAACCTTGCTCTTATTCACATTTACTCTCGGCTTTCTTCTTTCACACACTTTACCAAACTCAGTCACCAGCTTCTGCAGTTTCTCACCCAAATCAGCCACCAGCACTGTATCATCAGCGAACAACAACTGACTCACTTCCCAAGCTTTTTAGTCTACCTCTTTAGATCTACATAGTTTAGTCCTATATTATAGCAAACCTCATGCTCTTTGTACCTCACAGGCCCCGTGTCAGGTAGAGCTGGAGAACTGGGTCAACAGCATCCATAGCGCATGTGCAGCTGCCTTTGCCCGCCACCGAGGAAAGACGGGCACACTCCACCTACTGCAAGAAGAGATATTCAGAATTGACCGTGCCATAGAGTCTGTAAGTCTCTCTCCATCTGTGTTGTGATGTGCATGGGGACTCTCCATGCTATGACTGTGTTTATGTGTGTTTGAATGTATGTGAATGTAACCTAGTTGAGAAACAGGGTGAGATAGGTAGTACGTGGGAGGAGAGAAGCGTAGATATTCTAGCTGTGAGTGGAAATGTCTCAAGGTTAAATTCAGGGATAAGCATAAAGGGAAGGACTTTGGAATGGATGGCACTGCTGTTAAAGGATGATTTGTGGATTGTGTTAGAATGTAAGAAAATGAGCCGCAGACTGATGTGGGTAAAAAATGAAAATGGATTGCAAGAGGTGGGTGAGTAGTATTGCCTGTGCACCTACAAATGAGAAGAATAAGGAAGAGGGGGAAGTGTTTTGGGAGGCACTGAGTGTGTGTTAATAAGCTGTTATCTTTGTAATATATAAAGTCATTCTTACTACCCTTCCCTTTGTACAAAGATACTATTACTTCTCTTGTATGAGTGTCTAACACCATCTCACTTTTCCATGAACATTTAATTGGACATTCAATCTGCCATTGTCACATTACCTCCACCCCTTAACAGATTTGCTGTTTCCCATCCCCAACAGAGGCTTTTCCCATTTTTAACTTGGGGCTTTTCTTTTCTTACGTGTAACCAGGTGACAATTGCTTTTATCTCATCCAAGAATGAATTTTTCTGTATTTGCATTTTCCATTTCCATGCTTGTTATCATTGCCTCACTCCCATCCTTTGAAGCCATTGGCTTTTCAAATTACTGTACTTCATCCATTGAATTTATACCTCATCTGTACAATTTAAATGGCATCATCCTTCATTTCTCATTCTTTCATTTCTACCACTTTTTCCCTGTCTTTTTCCGTGTACATCCTTCCAATAGTTTTTTGTTTTTTTACAGACTTTTCACTCGCTTTCAAGTTCTTCTCCTGCTAGTATGACACGTAAAATTTTCTTGTTAAATATTTTCAGCTTCATACTCGGTATCTCCTTTCCCATCTCTTATTCACATGAATATCATTAAGGATCTGTTCTGCATTTATTGATTCCACATATGCATATCATCTCAAGCCATCATTCACTTTTTCAGCTACCTAGTTTTCCATTCCAGACTTCTTTAGTATATCTTCATTTTCAGTGTTTCACTCAACATCCAAATCTCAAAAGCCATTTCTCATTTTGCATTGTCCCTATCAATCTGTTAATGATATTCAAGTTATATCCTCATACATCATAGGAAGCTGGCCTATGCCTATAAGCAAACCCTTCCTCATACTTGCAAACTCCTCTTACCCTCGTGACCTTACCTCTCTGATATCATTACTCTCATCCTTACCCCTTCATTAGGAACAGTTCAGTTATTTGTCATTCTAAATTCCCTTTAGCTTTTCTCAGTTCAGTCAAATGTCACTGTTTGAATCTGTTTTTCAAACTCCATTTTCTTTGCTCTTGTTATTCATCTACAGTGTCCTCTCCATCTTAACTAAAAGGATTGCCTCACAATGTTGTATAGTTTTGCTGTTTTACCCATTAACAGTTCCACATACATCATTCCCACATTATAAAGCCCTTCAGTACTTTTCAGTTTTATTCCTTTATACTAAGCCAGGATTTCCATAACACACTCTGATGATAAACAGCAAGTACTTTGATCACTGTGTTACAGCTTTTGAAAAATTTAAGACTAATGACAAAATCTTAGATACATACATTCTCCAAACAAATGCACAGTTAATCTTCCTTATTGAAATAGGACTCAAAACTGAAGCACATGGCAGAGCTCCAGCTGTCAGTTGTGTCGGATGCTGAGAGCAAGCAGCAAATTATGGGTCAGATTATGCAATGGGAAGAGAACCTCGAGCGACTACATTGTGAACAGTTCCGCCTCCGTTGTTACATGGCTTCATTACAGACTGGGGAACTACCCAATCCCAAGGTACAAATTACCCTATAGAACTACAGTACATGTACTTCTGTTTTGCTGTCCTGTGAGATATAACTGATATGCTTCTAAACGAAAGCATATGTCCAGGAAAGTTCCAATCAAAGTACAAATTACCCTATAGAACTACAGTACATGTACTTCTGTTTTGCTGTCCTGTGAGATATAACTGATATGCTTCTAAACGAAAACATATGTTCAGGAGAGTTCCAATCAAAGTTATGCAACTAGATCACCTCTGTACAGATAATAGAAAAATCCAGTTTATGAAAATTAATGACTTGGTCTTTGTTAAACAGTGGATAAGGTTAAAGTCATAATGATTATTTCATGAATTTTCAGAGTTCATTTGAAGGAAATTATTTCAAGTTTTTCATGTAGACTTGTAGAGTAGTACTTTCCAGGTATGGGTAAGAGTAATTGTCATAGTTTGTTGTAGGATTACTTGTTTTCTTATCATAAGCTCCAGTGTAATAATGTATCGTTGAACTAATCATGAGTTGGTATGTCACAATTTGTACTCTTCATAAGATCTCATTATAGAACTGTCAATGCATTAATTAACCACCATTCTGTGAATGTTAGAACTTCAACAAAAGGCACTGATTTGATTCTTTACCCATAATGCTTTGAATGCCAGAACTTAGTAATAAGCAATTGATGTGAGTCTTCATGCATCATTCTGCTCTAGATTCGGGAGCTTTAATGTGTGGCATTTTTATATCTATTCATGCACCATTCTCCTAAGAATCCAGGAACTTTAAAAAAGAACATGCAGTAGGAACTTTAAAAAAAAAACAGCAGGTGATTTGCATCAGAAATCTTTATTCACAAAAACCACAAAGAAAATTGTATTGTGTAAAGAATGTTGTATTGACAGGAAACAAAATTTTATATTTTGATATTGGATAGTGAATGTATCATGTTCATTTTTTCCCCCATACAGCATTATAGGTTTGACTTTTGTTTGAATGAGCCACAGGAATGATAATAACAGTTCAATGTAACATTTTCTGTTTTCCATTGAGTATTGCTCTCTTGTACTGAAATGGGTATACAGTATGGAATCACATTGTAACCCATATTCTCATCTCTTCCATCAGGGCCTACTGACCCATGTGTCACGCACCACTAAGACAGTTCTCAACCGTCTTGGGGTATTCACTGTCAGCAGCTTCCATGCCTATATTTGTGCCAGAAGTCCATCCCTGCTCAATAATCTCCTTGCAGGTAGAGGAGCAACCAAGCGTAGGTAAGTTATATTTTTCAAGTTATGTTGTGTAAGAGTATCCTGGAGATTTTGTGTAGCAAAAGAGGAAAGTTCATGGAAAATGTAGAATTATGAATTTACAGGGGTTAAGTGTTTAGTGCTTTGGTGATTGGATAGTTTGATTGAAATGGCTTTATATGACTGGTAAGTTAGAATAAGAAAAGATGGAGGGACAGAATCTGAGAGTATACGATAGTACTGTCAGTATAGAGGTATGCAGTGACCATGGCTTTTGGAGTTGTTCTTTAATCACTACTGCATTGTAGTAAAAGGCTGTAGGATTTACATACTGGATAGGTATATAATATTCAGATTTGTGTCCCTTAATTGAAGTAAGTTTATCATTGCTTGAAAAGTATGTATGAAGTCCTCTCACTCCTTCCACTTATCTGCATTTTTCAGGGCACCAATGCTATCACGCAGCAATAGTGTCTCATCTCGACGATCTTTACAAATGCAACAGCAACTTGAAGGTGAAAAGCAGTACAAGGTTAACCTCCCAGACAATCAGGTAAGCTTGAATAGATTTCAGAGATAAGTTATGAACTTTTACTATATCTTTTTTCTTAGTTTGAACAACTGTAATCATCATTTTAGGAATTTTTCCCATTTGAACTTTATGAATAGTAATATACTTTTTTGAAAGTTTAGATTGATTATTATTTAACCTGACACTGTGGATGATACTTTAATTAGTATTGCTCATTATGATTGTAAGGTAAATCCTTACTTTTCCTAAATACCATTGAAAGTATTGGGATTTTTTTTTAAAACATACAGCCTGATTAAGCATTCTGGATTGTCATAGGAATTCTCTAACTTTAATCTCATCCTCAGACGGTGAGCATCAGTATAAAGGACTCAATGAGTGTTGAGGAATTCCTGGTTGCAGCATGTGGACGGAAAAACCTCAACCCAATGGAACACTTTGTTCGAGTCAAAAAGAGGAGGGAATTAGAGGAAACAAACTATTTTGTTCCTCATCGTACTGACCTTATAGAGAACTATGTAAGTACTTTGTGCATTTCAGGAACAACAGAAAATTTTAATATCTCTTGCTTTAAACAAATTACTCTTTTTCTGTTGACATTAGTTAGAGTCATATTAACCATGAACTTCGTGGTATGCCTTTATTATTAGAACATAAGTTGTTAGAAGCAGTGAAAAGTTTTTATCGAGGATGTAAGTCATGTGTACGTGTAGGAAGAGAGGAAAGTGATTGGTTCTCAGTGAATGTAGGTTTGCGGCAGGGGTGTGTGATGTCTCCATGGTTGTTTAATTTGTTTATGGATGGGGTTGTTAGGGAGGTGAATGCAAGAGTTTTGGAAAGAGGGGCAAGTATGCAGTCTGTTGTTGATGAGAGAGCTTGGGAAGTGAGTCAGTTGTTGTTCGCTGATGATACAGCGCTGATGGCTGATTCATGTAAGAAACTGCAGAAGCTGGTGACTGAGTTTGGTAAAGTGTGTGAAAGAAGAAAGTTAAGAGTAAATGTGAATAAGAGCAAGGTTATTAGGTACAGTAGGGTTGAAGGTCAAGTCAATTGGGAGGTAAGTTTGAATGGAGAAAAGCTGGAGGAAGTGAAGTGTTTTAGATATCTGGGAGTGGATCTGGCAGCGGATGGAACCATGGAAGCGGAAGTGAATCACAGGGTGGGGGAGGGGGCGAAAATTCGGGGAGCCTTGAAGAATGTTTGGAAGTCGAGAACATTATCTCGGAAAGCAAAAATGGGTATGTTTGAAGGAATAGTGGTTCCAACAATGTTGTATGGTTGCGAGGCGTGGGCTATGGATAGAGTGGTGCGCAGGAGGATGGATGTGCTGGAAATGAGATGTTTGAGGACAATATGTGGTGTGAGGTGGTTTGATCGAGTAAGTAATGTAAGGGTGAGAGAGGTGTGTGGAAATAAAAAGAGTGTGGTTGAGAGAGCAGAAGAGGGTGTTTTGAAATGGTTTGGTCACATGGAGAGAATGAGTGGGGAAAGATTGACCAAGAGGATATATGTGTCAGAGGTGGAGGGAGCAAGGAGAAGTGGGAGACCAAATTGGAGGTGGAAAGATGGAGTGAAAAAGATTTTGTGTGATCGGGGCCTGAACATGCAGGAGGGTGAAAGGAGGGCAAGGAGTGAATTGGAACGATGTGGTATACCGGGGACGATGTGCTGTCAGTGGATTGAACCAGGGCATGTGAAGCGTCTGGGGTAAACCATGGAAAGTTTTGTGGGACCTGGATGTGGAAAGGGAGCTGTGGTTTTGGTACATTATTACATACAGCTAGAGACTGAGTGTGAACGAATGGGGCCTTTGGTGTTTTTCCTAGCACTACCTCGCACACACGAGGGGGGAGGTGGTTGTTATTCCATGTGTGGCGAGGTGGCGATGGGAACAAATGAAGGCAGACGGTATGAATTATGTACATGTGTATATATGTATATGTCTGTGTGTGTATATATGTGTGTACATTGAGATGGAGAGGTATGTATATTGTGCGTTTGTGGACATGTATGTATATACATGTGTCTGTGGGCGGGTTGGGCCATTCTTTCGTCTGTTTCCTTGTGCTTCCTCGCTAACGCGGGAGACAGCGACAGAGCAAAATTAAAAAAAAAAAAAAATGATAGTGGATGCCCCCCAAAAAAAAACTTTACAAGAGTAACCATCATACACATTGCAACTTGCCTACATATATGTATCCAGATAGGAGTGCCATTCCATTTCATGCAACAAAATATCCTCTTTACTGTGGTCCTATATCCAACCTCATCCCTGGTGGTAGACAGTTTGTGATTCCTTGATTGTCCTTAGGGATTGGGGAAAAAGAATACTTCCCATGTATTCCCTGCGGGTGGTAGAAGGTGACTAAAAGGGCAGGAGTGGAGGGCTGGAAAACTTCCCCTCCTTGTATTTCAGTTTCTAAAAGGGGAAACAGAATAATGGGTCAAGCGAGGAGTGCTCATCCTCCTCGGAGGCTCAGATTAGGATGTCTCAATGTGTGTGGATGTAACCAAGATGAGAAGAAAGGAGAGATAGATAGTATGTTTGAGGAAACAAACTTGGATGTTCTGACTCTGAGTGAAACAAAGCATAAGGGTAGAGGGGAAGAATAGTTTGGAAAAGTCTTGTGAGTAAAGTCAGGGTTTGGTGAGAGGACAATTAGCACTTCTGAAGCAGGAGTGTGTGATAGAGTCTAAAAAGATAGATTCTAGATTGATGTGGGTAATGCTGAGAGTGGATGGAGAGAGATGGGTGGTTATTGGAGGCAAGTGTTCTGGGAGCAGCTGAGTGAGTGTGTCAGCAGCTTTTTTGCACAAGACTGGGTATTAACGATGTGGCAGTTGAGGATATGATTGGTGTGCATGTGGAATTCAGTGTTATGAATGGAAACGGTGAAGAACTTGTGGATTTGTGTGCTGAAAAAAGACTGGTGATTGGGCATACCTGGTTTAAAAAGAGAGATATACATAAATATACATATGTGAGTAAAAGAGATGGTCAAAGGGCATTATTGGATTATGGGTTAATTGATAGGCATGTGAAAGAGACTTTTGGATGTTAATGTGCTGAGAGGGGCACCCACAGGGATGACTGATCACTATCTTGTGGAGGCGAAGGTGAAGATTTGTAGAGGTATTCAAAAAAGAAGAGAGAATGTTAGGGAGAAGAGAGTGGTGAAAGTAAGTGAGCTTGGAAAGGAGACTTGTGTGAGGAAGTACCAGGAGAGAGAGTGTAGAATGGCAAAAGTTGAGAGCAAATGATGTGAGGGGAGTGTGAGGAATGGGATGTATTTAGGGAAGCAGTGATGGCTTAAGCAAGAGATGCATGTGGCATGAGAAAGCTGGGAGGTGGGCAGATTGGAAAAGGCAGTGAATTGTGGGATAAAGAAGTAAAGTTGCTAGTGAAAGAGAAAAGAGAGGCATTTGGACAATACTTACAAGGAAGTAGTGCAAATGATTGGGAGATTTATAAACAAAAGTGGCTGGAGGTCAAGAGGAAGGTGCAAGGATTGAAAAAGAGGGCAAAGTTGGGGTGAGAGAGTATCAATAAACCTTGGGGAGAATAAAAAGGTGTTTTGGAAGGTTAATAACATGCATGAGACAAGAGAACAAATGGGAATATCGGTGAAGGGGACAAGGAAGAAGTAATAACAGGTAGTGATGAATTGAGGAGATGGAGTGAGTATTTTGAAGGTTTGTTGAGTGTGTTTGATGATAGAGTGGCTGGTGTAGGGTGTTTTGGTCGGGTTGGTGTGCGAAGTGAGCGGGTCAGGGAGAATGGTATAGTTAAGAGAGAATAGGTACTGAAGACTTTGCGGAAGATAAAATCTGGCATGGCAGCGGGTTTGGATGGTATTGCAGTAGAGTTTATTAAGAAAGGGGGTGACTTTGTTGTTGATTGGTTGGTAAGGATATTCACTGTATGTATGGATCATGGTGAAGTGCCTGAGGATTGGCAGAATGCATGCATAGTGCCATTGTACAAAGGCAAAGGGAATAATGGTGAGTGTTCAAACTACAGAGGCATAAGTTTGTTGAGTATACCTGGAAAATTGTATGGGAGGGTATCAGACTGAGGAGGAGCAGTGTGGTTTCAGAAGTGGTAGAGGATGCATGGATCAGGTGTTTGTATTGAAGAATGTGTGTGAAATATACTTAGAAAAACAGATGGATTTGTATGTAGCTTTATTGATGTGGAGAAGGCATATGATAAGGTTGATGATGATGCTTTGTGGAAGATATTAAGAGTATGTGGTGTGGGAGATAAATTGCTAGAAGCAGTGAAAAGTTTTTACCAAGGATGTAAGGCATGTGTACAATTAGGAAGAGAGGAAAATGATTGGTTCCCAGTGAATGTTGGATTGCGGCAGGGGTGTGTGATGTCTCCATGGTTGTTTAATTTGTTTATGGATGTGGTTCTTAGGGAGGTGAATGCAAGAGTTTTGGAGAGAGGGGCAAGTATGCGTCTGTTGTGGATGAGAGAGCTTAGGAAGTGAGTCAGTTGTTGTTCGCTGATGATATAGCGCTGGTGGCTGATTCGGGTGAGAAACTACAGAAGTTGGTGACTGGGTTTGGTGAAGTGTGTCAAAGAAGAAAGCTGAGAGTAAATGTGAATAAGAGCAAGGTTATTAGGTTCAGTAGGGTTGAGGGACAAGTTAATTGGGAGGTAAGTTTGAATGGAGAAAAACTGGAGGAAGTGAAGTGTTTTAGATATCTGGGAGTGGATTTGGCAGCAGATGGAACCATGGAAGCGGAAGTTAGTCTCGGGATTGGGGAGGGGGCAAAGGTTCTGGGAACATTGAAGAATGTGTGGAAGGCGAGGATGTTATCTTGGAGAGCAAAATTGGGTATGTTTGAAGGAATAGTTCTTCCAACAACATTATAGAGTTGTGAGGCATGGGCTATAGATAGGGTTGTATGGAGGAGGATGGATGTGTTGGAGATGAAATGTTTGAGGACAAAATGTGGTGTGAGGTGGATTGATTGAGTAATGAAAGGGTAAGAGAGATGTGTGTTAATAAAAAGTGTGTGGTTGAGAGAGCAATTGAGGGTGTGTTGAAATGGTTTGGTCACTTGGAGAGAATGATTGAGGAAAGATTGGCAAAGAGGATATATGTGTCAGAGGTAGAGGGAACGAGGAGAAGCAGGAGACCAAATTGGAGGTGGAAGGATGTAGTGAAAAAGATTTTGAGTGATCAGGGCCTGAACGTACAGGAGGGTGAAAGGCGTGCAATTGGAATGATGTGGTATACCAGGGTGGACGTGCTGTCAATGGATTGAACCAGGGCATGTGAAGCATCTGGGGTAAACCATGGAAAGTTTTGTGGGACCTGGATGTAGAAAGGGGACTGTGGCTTTGGTGCATTATACATGACAGCTATAAACTGAGTGTGAACGAATGTGGCCTTTTTGTCTATTCCTGGTGCTACCTCGCTTGGGGAGGGTGGGGGATGCTATTTCATGTGTGGCGTGGTGGTGACGGGAATGGATGAAGGCAGCAAGTATGAATATGTACATGTGTATATATTCCTGTGAGTCCACATGTGATCCTTTCCAACTTGTGTATATATGTATATGTCTGTGTATGTGTATGTATGTATACATTGAAATGTATAGGTATGTATATGTGCATGTGTGGGCGTTTATGTATATACATGTGTATGTGGGTGGGTTGGGCCATTCTTTCGTCTGTTCCCTTGCTCTACCTCACTAACATGGGAGACGGCGATTAAGTATGATGAATAGATAAATGAAATATATGTGTACATGAGTCGATGGGTCATTCTTCATCTGTTTTGTGTCACTACCTCTCTGACGCAGGATGCGGCGATCAAGTATTACAAATGAATAGATAAATAAATATATATACATATGTTCCCTGGGGATAGGGGAGAAAGAATACTTCCCACGTATTCCCTGCATGTCGTAGAAGGCGACTAAAAGGGGAGGGAGCGGGGGGCTGGAAATCCTCCCCTCTCGTTTTTTTTTTTTTTTTTTAATTTTCCAAAAGAAGGAACAGAGAATTGGGCCAGGTGAGGGTATTCCCTCAAAGGCCCACTCCTCTGTTCTTAACGCTACCTCGCTAATGCGGGAAATGGTGAATAGTTTGAAAGAAAAGAAAAAATTAGAATTCTACTGATTGGAATATTTGGAATTGTATCAACACTTTTTTCATGTCTAGATTTCATAAAGTGTTCAGCACCTTGTCTACTAAAAAAAAAAAATTATTAAGGAAAACTATTAAAGATCAGATGTGGGAATTTTTATATGGACTTTGATGAAACCCAATGCATGCAGTCAAGTGCTATCTCAGATGCTCACAGGGCTCTGACTATAGGTGAGAAAAGTGGCTTCTGTTGGAAAACTTGCACTATATTTTATCCATGGATAGAATTAGAAATGAATTTTGAAATACTTTATTCATATAATACAATATAGTATAGTTTATAAAGTAGATTATGAAACTTCTTAGAGATGGATAAGAAAGATGATGTAGTCAGCCAGAATTATAGCTGCTTTGGAAACATCAAAAAGATTTTAAGTTAAAATTTTTTCAGTTTAAAGGTTCAGATGGGGAATAGGAATCTTGTAAATTTTTTCTTCCCACATTAAAGGCAGTGAACTCTCTAGCTTAGAGAGTATACATCTTTCACACTTGTATCCACACAGTATGTTTTAAGTTTTCTGTTTCTAATGCAGATAGATGATTTATAGCAGAATTTTATAGGATTGATATAATGTGTGTAAACCTGCAGTGAATTATGCAGTGAGCCTCCTAGTAAATTCAAGAATCATCTTACTGATTATATTTGAACAGTATTCACACTTAAACTCCATCCCTTTCCAGTTGGCAACCCATGAGGTGGTGGAAATCTGTGGCAAAATTTTATACCAAGTGGAGTTGTCTCGCTCATCCCTAGACCATATGTGGGGCTTTAGTGTAGAGGCTGAGCTCATTGAGAACTCTGAGCGACAGGATGAACTCTGTTGCTACATCTCTAGAGTGGAAGACCGCTCAACGGCCATGCAAAATGGTGTGTATGATTCACCTAGCATGATTTATGTTATGGTACCAATGAAGTCTTTGAATGACAGGTCATTATACTGTATTTTCATGAAGCATATATCCTCCATATCACTGTAGCCCCTTTACCATATTGATAAGCTTTTTTCAGGATTTTTTTTATGATTAACAGCACCGCTGTTCTGTTGTTTTGTCATATCATTGCTACTTCATGGATCAGATACTTATATCATTGTTGCATGTAATAGTTGCACTGTCACTGGTTTCTGAGAAATGCTTCTTACAATTAATGCCTATTCTGAATCAAACTGAAATACACAGGAACATATTTTTTTCATAAAATTTCAGCCTTTTCCTTTCAGCATGAATTTTAAAATTCTCCAGGCTTTTCATTCAAGCATTCAAGACATTCTGAAAAATCATTACACAGATTACTGATTGTGATTAAGAGTGAAGAATGTGCTTTAGGTAATAGTGGAAATGTTTGGCACCTTGAAAGGAATTCCATGTTCCATCCAATCATAGACATAGTTTGTTTTGTCACATGATATGAGAGGAAAAAAAAGCACAGTATAACTGTATCATTACAATATATGCTGTCTCCCTGTCTCCAACAAGATGGTTCTTACAGATTCTCCTCTATCCTTGAATAATTGTTGATGCATACCATGCCTGCATCCCTCTCAGCTACAAACTCTCATTTTGTCCAAGCTGTTCATTCTTATTTGTCCTTTTTTCCTCCATCTTTTTAGAATTTTCGGATATACTCATTCATCTTTTTCATATGAAGGGACTATCTCGCCACTCCTCTTTATTCTTCATTTTTACAGCCACTCGCTTTCCTGTCATATTCCTCCTTGTAACGTTCTCATTTCTTACCACTTCTGCTCCTCAAACTTCACACCTGTTTAAGTGTATCATATCTTCACACTTCATAAACTTGCATACCTTTTGGAAATCAGTCTCGTATGTCTCAGCATCCATTACTCAGTCTTCCCTAAAGTACTTGGTATGCACTTTTAAACTTGGTTCTTTCCCAGCCTTTCATGATCCAAATGGATATCATTTTAGAATCTCTTTTGAAGTATTAACACCTTGTCATTTTTAGAATCAGTTTTTAGCTTCCTCTTCCATTACACAGTGTTAGATTCTTGGTTTTCTAGCAGATCTTCAACTTTGTCAACCATTAGCACGGTGTTATATTTACATGGAATTTTCCTATTTACTTGCATCCATCTTTTTTGGCACACTTTTTTGTCTTTTTTTCCCACAAGATCCTTTTATTGAACAACTACAGGAACTAACATATTCGTGTCAAACCCCACTCACTGCTCCTAATTGTTTCTCATTTCCATTTGCAACCAGATGCATGCTTTATGCTTGGTTTAGGAAATTTCACTCTTTAGTAACTTTGTGAAAGAAGAAAGTTAAGAGTAAATGTGAATAAGAGCAAGGTTATTAGGTACAGTAGGGTTGAGGGTCAAGTCAATTGGGAGGTAAGTTTGAATGGAGAAAAACTGGAGGAAGTAAAGTGTTTTAGATATCTGGGAGTGGATCTGGCAGCGGATGGAACCATGGAAGCGGAAGTGAATCATAGGGTGGGGGAGGGGGCGAAAATCCTGGGAGCCTTGAAGAATGTGTGGAAGTCAAGAACATTATCTCGGAAAGCAAAAATGGGTATGTTTGAAGGAATAGTGGTTCCAACAATGTTGTATGGTTGCGAGGCGTGGGCTATGAATAGACTGGTGCGCAGGAGGGTGGATGTGCTGGAAATGAGATGTTTGAGGACAATATGTGGTGTGAGATGGTTTGATCGAGTAAGTAATGTAAGGGTAAGAGAGATGTGTGGAAATAAAAAGAGCGTGGTTGAGAGAGCAGAAGAGGGTGTTTTGAAATGGTTCGGGCACATGGAGAGAATGAGTGAGGAAAGATTGACCAAGAGGATTTATGTGTCGGAGGTGGAGGGAACGAGGAGAAGTGGGAGACCAAATTGGAGGTGGAAAGATTTTGAGTGATCGGGGCCTGAACATGCAGGAGGGTGAAAGGTGGGCAAGGAATAGAGTGAATTGGATCGATGTGGTATACCGGGGTTGACGTGCTGTCAGTGGATTGAATCAGGGCATGTGAAGCGTCTGGGGTAAACCATGGAAAGTTGTGTGGGGCCTGGATGTGGAAAGGGAGCTGTGGTTTCGGTGCATTATTGCATGACAGCTAGAGACTGAGTGTGAACGAATGGGGCCTTTGTTGTCTTTTCCTAGCGCTACCTCGCACACATGAGGGGGGAGGGGGATGGTATTCCATGTGTGGCAAGGTGGCAATGGGAATGAATAAAGGCAGGCAGTGTGAATTGTGTGCATGGGTATATATGTATGTGTCTGTGTGTGTATATATATGTGTACATTGAGATGTATAGGTATGTATATTTGTGTGTGTGGACATGTATGTATATACATGTGTATGGGGGTGGGTTGGGCCATTTCTTTCGTCTGTTTCCTTGCGCTACCTCGCAAACGCAGGAGACAGCGACCAAGCAAAATAATAATATAATAGGGACTTTCCTACAATCCATAAATTTTCACTACATTTCATAACCTGTTTTTGTCAGGTAATCACTTATTTGTACTCTACAGAGAGAGAGTTTTACACTCTTAGGGCCCTGTCTCTTTAACATTCCCTACTGTTGTACATAATCTTGAATTTATGTATGATACCAGCATTAACAATGGCCTCAGTCATTCTGTCCCATTTGTCCACCATTCTTATACTATAAAAGCACTTCTTTACACCATTTTTAACAAGCTCCTTACTTAATTTCATGTTATGTTTCCTGGTTGCTCTACTACATCATCTCTTAAAGGACTCTCCAAGTCATTGATCTGTTTTAAAGACTTAGAGGCTGTGATCAGGTCACCACTCAATCTTCTTTCTTCCAAGGTGGTCAAATTTAGTTTTTAGCCTTTCCTTGTAACTTAGCTGTCTTAATTCTGCTGTGTTATATCTCATGCATACACTTTTACAATTTCATTTAATCACCCTGTTTAGTTTTTTCTAAGATTTATACCAAAGTCTGATGGTCTACAGAAGTCCCTTGCCAACCACCAGGATTACATTCCTGGAGGACCTCGAGGTTGGCAAAACCATGGTTAGCAAGGTACAAGGCGAATGGCGAATGGGGGGGTTAGGGGGAAAGCCTCCAGAGAGACACACCATAAGTATTACAATAAACACTTCAAGGTAAAAAATGAGATCAATATTCTTCAAAAATACTGGTTCGTTTTATAAGAATACAAAGAAATGATGTACAAACTTAATAATATGATGGCAGTATGTCACCCTTGGTGAAGCACCTTTGTACTCCCACAAAGCAGCCAGCCAGCCGTGCCACAGAAAAGGCTATTTCATCCCTTGCCCTAGCAACTCTGCCTGCTTATGATATTCTTCTAGCCTCTCTCTAGCATTGTTTGTACTGGATACTTGAAACCTGATGCTATGGTTGATAAGATGGTATACATTATTTTAAGCATGTATGCTTAAAACTGTGGTAGGTAAAACTTTGGCAGGGGACTGACCTCTGTATATCTCACCAGAGCCATTCCTCTACATAAATCCACACTTTTCATTTTCATCTTAATATTTGAATTCATTTGATATTCTTGTACTGTTCTGCTATATGTTTTTTCACATTTTTTTTTATTTCATTCTTCAGATATCTTTACTTTTTTGCCCTAGGAGTCATTTCTCTGGAGATCTTATAGCACATCCTCAAGCATACCACATCCACTGTGTGGGACTATAGGCTAAGGAATATGGTGACGTTGTATGTCCTTTTAAGTGTAGTGCAGGAGAGTGTATGAGTGTGTTCAGTGTCCTTAGTATGAAAGTTGCATTTAGGGCATGAGAGGTCTTGTGATATGATGAACTGGTGTTTATGATGTAGAGATGTTGGTGTTCAGAGCACAACAAGACATAGTAAATCGTATATGTCTGGGGAGTTTTTGGTTCAAATAGGTGTACTTATGGTGGGAGGGCATTTGTTTAATGTTTTTTGGGTCATTTTGGTGTGTGTATGTTTTGTCAGTGTTGAATTTTTTGGAGGTTGAGGGATCTGTGAATATAGGTTCTTTAGATTGAAGAACATTTTTTTCTACTTAGGGGTTAGTGGTTAGTTATGGAGTGGTTTGTATTGGAATAGTGTAGTGCTTTTGTCAAGAACTGAGTTTAGAGCACACTGAGGTGGTATTGCATTGCAAGGATCTTTGTGTTGTTGTGGGATGTTTGTTGTTGCTTCGGATATATACCTTCAAACAAAGTTTTACACTTTTAAGCAAAGGTAATCTTGCATTATCCATCCAGTTGTGTGTCACCTTACTCTTATTCTACATACATAAGCATATTGCATGTAAACACATTTGCTTTATGTCCCCCTTTTTCAACATTTCTTGAGTTACTTGATCCATATCCACGTGCCTTAGCATATGAGGGGTCGCCTAAAGAATGGGAGTAAGTGCCAAAATATTGTTTTTCATGAGAGCAGTTTAAAGCTTGGTGGGTTATGGAGATATGTTCCTTCTCTATACTAGAGTGCACATTTTTGAAAGGGTGATGAGAGTGGGAAAAGAATGCACATATTCCCTGCCATATGCGACAACCTGCATGTCTGATTTTCCTTTCATTATATTATGTGTTCGTGTATTGATGTATAAGATGAAAATAAACTTGCTGATGATGCTAGATATTAGATAGATCAATATGTGTATTGATTGCTTAAAATATGAATGAACACACCGATGAAGCAAAATATTAGATGAATATTTATTTATATTTATTATACTTTGTCGCTGTCTCCCGCGTTAGCGAGGTAGCGCAAGGAAGCAGACGAAAGAATGGCCCAACCCACCCACATACACATGTATATACATACACGTCCACACACGCACATATACATACCTATACATCCCAACGTGTACATATATATACACACACGGACATATACATACATACACATGTACATAATTCATAGTCTTCCCTTATTCATTCCCGTTGCCACCCCACCACACATGAAATAACAACCCCCTCCCCCCTGCATGTGCACGAGGTAGCGCTAGGAAAAGACAACAAAGGCCACATTCGTTCACACTCGGTCTCTAGCTGTCATGTACAATACATCGAAACCACAGCTCCCTTTCCACATCCAGGTCCCACAAAACTTTCCATGGTTTACCCCAGATGCTTCACATGCCCTGGTTCAATCCATTGACAGCACGTCGACCCTGGTATACCACATCGTTCCAATTCACTCTATTCCTTGCTCGCCTTTCATCCTCCTGCATGTTCAGGCCCCAATCACTCGAAATCTTTTTCACTCCATCTTTCCACCTCCAATTTGGTCTCCCACTTCTCCTCATTCCCTCCACCTCTGACACATATATCCTCTTTGTCAATCTTTCCTCACTCATTCTCTCCATGTGACAAAACCATTTCAAAACACCCTCTTCTGCTCTCTCAACCACACTCTTTTTATTACCATACATCTCTCTTACCCATACATTACTTACTCGATCAAACCACCTCACACCACATTTTGTCCTCAAACATCCAGCACATCCACCCTCCTCCGCACAACCCTATCTATAGCCCTTGCCTCGCAACCATATGTCATTGTCGGAACTACTATTCCTTCAAACATATCCTTTTTTGCTTTCCAAGATAACGTTCTTGACTTCCACACATTCTCCAATGTTCCCAGAATTTTCGCCCCTTCCCCCACCCTATGATTCACTTCCGCTTCCATGGTTCCATCTGCTGCCAAATCCACTCCCAGATATCTAAAACACTTCACTTCCTCCAGTTTTTCTCCATTCAAACTTACCTCGCAATTAACTTGTCCCTCAACCCTACTGAACCTAATAACCTTGCTCTTATTCACATTTATTCTCAGCTTTCTTCTTTGACACACTTCACCAAACTCAGTCACCAACTTCTGTAGTTTCTCACCCGAATCAGCCACCAGCGCTATATCATCAGCGAACAACAACTGACTCACTTCCCAAGCCCTCTCATCCACAACAGACGCATACTTGCCCCTCTCTCCAAAACTCTTGCATTCACCTCCCTAAGAACCACATCCATTAACAAATTAAACAGCCATGGAGACATTACACACCCCTGCTGCAAACCTACATTCACTGAGAACCAATCACTTTCCTTTCTTCCTACACGTACACATGCCTTACATCCTTGATAAAAACTTTTCACTGCTTCTAACAACTTGCCTCCCACACCATATATTCTTAATACCTTCCACAGAGCATCTCTATCAAGTCTATCATATGCCTTCTCCAGATCCATAAATGCTACATACAAATCCATTTGCTTTTCTAAGTATTTCTCACATACATCCTTCAAAGCAAACACCTGATCCACACATCCTCTACCACTTCTGAAACCACACTGCTCTTCCCCAATCTGATGCTCTGTACATGCCTTCACCCTTTCAATCAATACCCTGCCATATAATTTCCCAGGAATACTCAACAAACTTTATATTTTTTTTTTATTATACTTTGTCGCTGTCTCCCGCGTTTGCGAGGTAGCGCAAGGAAACAGACGAAAGAAATGGCCCAACCCCCCCCCATACACATGTATATACATACGTCCACACACGCAAATATACACACCTACACAGCTTTCCATGGTTTACCCCAGACGCTTCACATGCCTTGATTCAATCCACTGACAGTACGTCAACCCCGGTATACCACATCGCTCCAATTTACTCTATTCCTTGCCCTCCTTTCACCCTCCTTAATGTTCAGGCCCCGATCACACAAAATCTTTTTCACTCCATCTTTCCACCTCCAATTTGGTCTCCCTCTTCTCCTCGTTCCCTCCACCTCCGACACATATATCCTCTTGGTCAATCTTTCCTCACTCATTCTCTCCATGTGCCCAAACCACTTCAAAACACCCTCTTCTGCTCTCTCAACCACGCTCTTTTTATTTCCACACATCTCTCTTACCCTTACGTTACTCACTCGATCAAACCACCTCACACCACACATTGTCCTCAAACATCTCATTTCCAGCACATCCATCCTCCTGCGCACAACTCTATCCATAGCCCATGCCTCGCAACCATACAACATTGTTGGAACCACTATTCCTTCAAACATACCCATTTTTGCTTTCCGAGATAATGTTCTCGACTTCCACACATTTTTCAAGGCCCCCAGAATTTTCGCCCCCTCCCCCACCCTATGATCCACTTCCGCTTCCATGTTTCCATCCGCTGCCAGATCCACTCCCAGATATCTAAAACACTTCACTTCCTCCAGTTTTTCTCCATTCAAACTCACCTCCCAATTGACTTGATCCTCAACCCTACTGTACCTAATAACCTTGCTCTTTTTCACATTTACTCTTAACTTTCTTCTTCCACACACTTTACCAAACTCAGTCACCAGCTTCTGCAGTTTCTCACATGAATCAGCCACCAGCGCTGTATCATCAGCGAACAACAACTGACTCACTTCCCAAGCTCTCTCATCCCCAACAGTCTTCATACTTGCCCCTCTTTCCAAAACTCTTGCATTTACCTCCCCTAACAACCCCATCCATAAACAAATTAAACAACCATGGAGACATCACACACCCCTGCTGCAAACCTACATTCAACAAACTTATACCTCTGTAATTTGAGCACTCACTCTTATCCCATTTGCCTTTGTACAATGGCACCATGCAAGCATTCCACCAATCCTCAGGCACCTCACCATGAGTCATACATACATTTAATATTCTTACCAACCAGTCAACAATATAGTCACTCCCTTTTTTAATAAATTCCACTTCAGTACCATCCAAACCTGCTGCCTTGCCGGCTTTCATCTTCCGCAAAGCTTTTACTACCTCTTCTCTGTGTACCAAATCATTCTCCCTAACCCTCTCACTTTGCACACCACCTTGACCAAAACACCCTATATCTGCCATTCTGTCATCAAACACATTCAACAAACCTTCAAAATACTCACTCCATCTCTTTCTCACATTACCACTACTTGTTATCACCTCCCCATTAGCCCCCTTCACTGATGTTCCCATTTGTTCCCTTGTCTTATGCACTTTATTTACAGAACATAGGGCATGAGTTATATTGAATCTCTCAAAACACAACAATGATGACAGAGACTTGAAACAAACACAAATGGCTCATTAACTCTGCTGGGTTGGAATCTAGCTTGCTGATGGCCTCAGAGTGGCACACAACATCTATGTCAGAGATATTTATATGCCCCTCTGATGCCAGAGCTAGCACCAAACTAATAATGTTGATACTATATTTATTCACCTTTAAAGTTAAGAGGAACCAAAAGCAGTTCAATGCAGAATGTGATAAAGTATGGCACATATGCCCCTTAGTAAGATAATTTCTCACATTTTGCCTGTTTGTTATTTCTATAATCTTACGCTCCCTGCTTTTGTAACATTTTGTAAATGTTAACGATATTCCCTTCATCTCATAAACAGAACCATTGGTTGTGTGAGCAGTCTTCCTCTTCGATATCATATCTTTTCCCTCTTTTACAACAACCACTTGATCTTTTTATATTTTTTCCAGAAAAAATTGAATTACAGTGGATGAGAAGAGCCATTGCTAGCAGCTGTTCTCAAGTAATTAATTGTTAAATGACTAAATAAGTAAAACACTGACATAGTGCACAAGTGTACTTTTTGTATTAGGTGTCTCTGCCTGACAGTCAAGTTTTGTGTAGATTTTCATGTACATAAGCAGGGATTGCTCTCTTTGTCAGGCATTTTACTGGGTAAATATACTTGTCCCATTTTTGTTCCACAAGGCCTGTTAATAAAAGTAAATTCTGTCTGATTCATTGTTCAAGTAGAATTGGCTGCCCCCAATGAATACATCTCGCTGATAGATCGACAGAGTAGTGATTCATTGTGTTCATGAGTCAGTTGGCATCAATAGAAATTAAGCTTAAAATCACATGAGATTTGAAATGGATTTAACTGAAGGTCTATGATAAGACCAGGATGTTACCATAAAACATCAAGTGAACCAACCCTCAACCAGGGAGAAAGCAGAGATAAGTTGCTGGTGAACTCCTGGCATTCTCATCCTGGCCATTGGTAGCAACAGATGGACTGTTCATGAATATTTTGGCAAAAATTGAATTTTGTAGTAAATTCCAGTAAGTGAATTGATGGATCTAGGAATTTATGTAGTATGTAAGTAAAAAGCTGCTTTACACATTAATTTTTTTTCCAGTTTTCATGCTTGGTCATAAATTCAGTTATAGTTACCACATGTGGGAGGTGATGGTAAGGCCTAATGAAGGATACTAGCTGTAGCCTGTCACTTTAGTTACTTGGTAACTCTTTTCCTCCAGGATCCCTCTCCGAGAGAGTCATTGCAGTGTTCAGGAAGCTGGCCATATCCACTGGGCAGAACATAGGTCAAAAAGTGTGAAGCTGCTATGAGAGTCTCAGGATTATTTATAACTAATGAGGAGTTCAGTGTCTGGTTTAAAAGTTGCATCTAGGTAGTAGGGTCTTGAGATATGCTGAATCAGTGTTTGTAATGTTGAAGATATGGATGGTGTCCAGAACACCTGGAAGTGCATTTGTAGATGGGTGTGTGTCTAGGTGAAAGGAATTTAAGACTGGGGTAGGAGGGCTGTTGTTTAATGATTGTAGTCATTATATTGTCTATGTATGTTGTTTTTGTTGTTTGATGGGAAGGGGGAATCTATATATAGTGGGTGCTAAAGTGTGAAGTGGGTTAAGAGTTTTGATTCTACTTAAGGGCTGGCATTTGGATATGAGGTGGTTAGAGTGGGAGGGATCAAGTGCTGTTATAAAGACCTGAGAGCCAAATATTTTAAAGTGAGATTGTGTTTAGAGTAATTAAGTTTATTTGGGTAGTTGTTGATTGTTTGTGGTTGTTAGACAGCCATTGATTTCTCTAACTCCTCTGTTTTGCATAGTTTCCATCTTTGTTGTATTTCTTTTTAACTCGGTGGATAATCAAGCAGATGATGTGTAGTTTAGAGTGGATTAGATGAATTATATGACAGTATAATCAATAGTTTTCAATGTGCTCTCTGGATTCAAGTTTTTTCGTTTATGATGATTACCAGATCCTTGATGTTAACTATAATTCTATCTATCTAGATCTATGATGCCCATTTCCTTAACAAACTCCCTCAAGGGGGTGGCCACAGTAAAAATATCTTCATAACTGGAGAACTCCAGTGCCACTTGTTAGCCTTTACTCTGTTCTTTTCCTGTAGGGCTTTTCTATGCAGGTGCTGAATTAGTATTAATTGTCCAATATTCTTTTATTTAATTTCCCTTTGTTCCATTTTTCTTTTCTGCTCAATTGTATATGGCATTCAGACATCTCTGCATTTGTCCTAGGTTTTCTTCATTTTCTAGTGTTATACACTCGTGTCATTTGCAAGACCTCTGACTATACTCTTGCATTCATATGTATGGCAGATATGAAAACAAAGAGAATTGATGTTAATATTATTCCTTGCAGGAAACCTGAAAGCTTTCCTTCATCAGACACATTTCCATTTCTAACTTTTCTAAATTCTCTGTTGGTCAGAAATTCTTTGGTCTATTTTCCTATTTTTACTTTTATTTTTTTGTGTTTCTTCTTTCTCTGTTATTACAGTATTCCATAATTTACTTTGTCATATGCTTCTGCAAATTCAGAAAACAGCATTTGACAAAATAATCACCCTAAGCAACATCCTAAACCTGAAAACATCTCAGCAAGGTAGATATAGAATCTTTAAGTCAACTGTAATGCTGGAACTATATAAGAAGCCACCAGATAAGAAGATATGAATGCCCAGTGAGAAAGTTAGAATGCTTATTTAATGCAATAATTGGAGAATTAAGAATTTTATACAAAAAGCAAGATATATGTTGAGAAAAGGAGTGGCAGTCGATAGAAACAGCATTATCCAATAAGCAAATAGAGCAGTGAGCACCAGGGCTTACCCTTGCATCATGGCAAAATCTCGCTTTAGGCACTCATAGATAGATAAACATATGATAAACAATACTTCACATCCTTTCTTAAAAAGTTTCTTGTGTATCTTTTTGTTATGACCTCTGGTTACTCACTCATTGCAGCTCATGAAAAACTGTTCTTTTTTTGATGTCATCCAACCAATTTAGAAACCTAAAGCCTTTAATCAGGTCACCCCTAGCCTTTCTTCCATGATGGACGAATTTGTGTTCCTCAACCTTTTTCACAACTTGGCTTTCATTCCACGTTCCTTCTCTAGACTCTTTCAAATCTTTGCGAGTAGTTTACCAAACATTTCCTTATCCATATACTTGAATGTAATTCTAATGAGTGCCTGCAGACAGTTTGCTTTCTTAATAGTTTTCCTATTCTGGAGCTTTGTGAACTGGTCAGGCATAGTTTTGACTCTTAGTATTTTCCACTTACAGATTCCTGTAGCTTATTTCCTGCTAGGTGATCACTGCATTGAAGCTTTCTTTTACTGTGTCCCATCCACATTATTTTGGATTAAATATCCTCAACCATTTATTGGACCAATCTTGGAATTTGTTTTGTTCCTTTGTAAGATGACAGTAATCTTCATTGTTCTCTACTTCATTACCTAGGCATCATGTGCAGTATATTCAGGTAAGAGTCCTAACCATCAGGCAAGTCATTTATGTATACCAAGAAGAGCAGTAGGCCCAAAACTGGGACCTGCAGCACACAAGTGGTAACCTTAGTTCATTACGAGATTGCTCCTCTAACCTGTATCCTTTGCTTCCCTCCACAAAGGTAATCTAAGGTGCTTCTTGAAAGGTCATGCTGCTACCATAGTTGCCAATGCCATTACTTAGTGGTGGTGTTTACATTTTTTCCCACCAGGCTCAGTTTCTACCTGTTGTGACAGTGATTCACACTCATTACATGTGATGATTTTGTATATTTTCTGCATCTTACAGCTGTGGCATGTTTTTAACTAGATTTCAGAGAACTTTCCCTCTACAAAGGAGTGTAACATAGGTGAGCTGTAACAGCACTGCATTGCAGAATAAGCATCGATAGACAGCTGGTATAGATTAGAGAATACAATTCATCAGTGCCATTAAAGCTAAAAAGAAAGCAATGCAAGTTTTTTGCTGAATCAGAATCGGAAAAAGCTGATGTTATGCAAAAGACTGTAGTAAACCTAAATAGAGCAGTTAGGTACTATACTGTGTAAGTGGTTCAAACTGAAACTATCTCAAGGTGCACCAATTTGAATTCAGATCTGACCGAAAAACTGAAGATTGATATAATAAAAAGCATCTATTTGGTCCTTGTTATTCATCCAAGAACATTCCACGGAGAGTAGTAGGTCTTGACAATAATTAGCATAAGATCAATGCAGAGGGTACTAATGAACACTGCTTCAGATGCATTTTGCTTCAATAGGAAGCAACTAGAAACTTCATTTCTTGCTCTCACCAAAGGAGACCCAATAGAGTGAGTTTTTGGAATCTAAATTCATCATTGATCATATTTTAACTAGTACATATATTGTTTCAGCTGTACAATCATACATTTTCTCCCATCCTATCATTTCAAATACATCCTACTTGGCCATGCCATATTTATCTTGCCTGCATTATTTCTTCACAAATGTTTAGAATTCTACTGTATTATGCCAGTTCTTCATCTTTGTTTATCCCTTTTTTCACCATTCTCCACCTGGAAAAGTTAGACTTTTTTTTTAAGAGTTGGAAAATGAGGAGCCAAGTGAGTAGTGCTCATCAATCTCAAAGGCTTAGGCCAGGGTGTCTGAATGTGCTTGGAGGTGACCAAGATGAGAAGGGAGAGATAGGTAATATGTTTGTGTAAAGGAATCTAAATAGTCTATCCCTGAGTGAAGTAAAGCTCAAGGTTAAAGGGGAAGAATGGTTTTGGAATGTTTAGGGATTAAGTCTGGTTATTGGGGGGGGGGGAGAGCTAATGAATTACTATTCCTGCTGAAGGAGGAGTTGTGTGCAAGAAGGTGAGCCCAGACAGATGTGGATTAAAGGAAGAAAGAAAGGCAGTTGTTTTGGAGGGAGCTGAGTGGGAATTGCCTATTGTAATTACCTTTTTGTACTGTATGGGAAGGAAGTTTTACGCTCGTGAAGTCCCATCTCATGAACTCTCTGCTTTCATACGTCCTCTTGAATTCATTTATGCTGTCTGCCTTAACCATGTCCTCAGCCAGTCTGATCCAATTTTTCCACCATTTGTGCTATAAAAGTATTTCTTTGCATCCTAAGGTATTTTACAAGTTTCTTACCTATTTTCATGTTATTTCCTGTGGTTCCTCTCTTTACATCTCTCAAAGTACTGTCTTCTGTTCACTGTTTGATCCCTTGTAAAAACTTAAAGGTTGTGGTCAGGCTCCTCCAGGATGAGTAAATTTAAAGGCTCCAGCCTTTTCCTGTAGCTTAAATCTCTTAATTCTGGTACCGTCTTTGTCACCCTCCTCTGAACCTTCTCTGAGTTCTTTGTACTCCTTAGATGGAGTAACCAAACCTGAGAAGCATATTCTAGTTTTGACCTTAAGTAAGATGGAAATAGCTAGCAAAACATTTATTTTATCCCTATACTTGACATCTATTCTGATATTTACTGAGAGACAATTTGTATTCATATATATTCTCCTGATGTGGGACTCTGGTGACAGTTTAGGAACGAAGTCTACTCCCAAGTCTCTCTCACACGTAGAATGTTGAAGCGTACTTTCTGTTAGGTAATAATTATATTGAGGCCATCTTTTGCTGTGTCCCATCCTTATTACTTTACATTTGCTAGGGTTGAATTTCATCATCCATGTTTCAGACCAGTGTTGGAGTCTGTCTAGGTCCCCCTCTCAGCTGATGCAATTCTCTTTGCTTTTCACTTCCTTCATGACTTTTGTATCATCTGCAAACATGTTCAGGTAGGATTTCTTAACTTCAGGCAGGTCATTAATGTGTATCATAAGGATTAATGGTCTCCTTGTATGATTATCAGTGGATTAAAGTAAAGCTGTGCAGATGTATCCCTATATATTGGAGATCTGCATGTCATATAATGATAGTTATAGATGTATTTTTGAAAAAATTTATGGTGAACCTATTAACTTTTAGTTGTAGTGTTAAGTAGGGTGCTTGTTATTGTACTGTTATTAATGGAAAAACTTATAACCTTGCAGATTTGTTTCATACATACTGAAGATGTGCTTCTGACATTATGGTGGCCATTAATGAAATTTTACAAAGATTATCATGTGCTGAAGTAATTTTTCAGCCTTATTTCTAAGTACGGTACTTATTTTGTTTAATCAGCTCTTCTTACAGTTTTTATCTTAATTATGCCTAAATTTTGCATATTGAGTACATGCATACTGAGGATATGCATGTGACATTCTGGAAGCCATAAATGGCTTTTTACTAAAATTATCATGTGTCGAAGATATATATTTCCCTCTATCCCTTATGTTCTTAACTTATTACTTTACTGTCTTCAAGAATATTCATATTCTATATCCAGACTCTGTTTATATAACTCATTTCTCAGGATCTTTACTTTTACTTTTATTACTGTATCATGTATATTTAGTCCAAAACCATGTATTATAAGATACTAATCAGCATGTTACTGTCAATTGATTTGTTACTAGTAAGCCCTCATGTGCTCATTTCATCAGTTATACACCCTGCACACTCCCTGTTACCAGAAACTTATTATTTTGTATTTTTTATGATGCCTGTGCTGTATGTATATCATGTGTATTTAGAGATGCAACATTGACACCCATGAATGCATGTATATCACATATCCTTTCACATTATCGTTCCTTTTGGAAAATCAGAACAAGGTGTTAGGTAAATTGAATGAGAATGCTGTCACTGATGCTAAAGTATCTGAAAAAGAAAACATAGTATCAGTAAACTATCTCAAGTGAAAATTACTGGGACCTGTGGAATGTCAATTGCAAAATTTTGGTAAATGGCTTTTGCATTGCCAATAAACAAAGGTGGATCCAATCTGCTGTTGAAGCAATAAGTAGTGTAAGTTTGATCTCACATTTAATGAAAATGTATGATTAGAGTGATTTAGAAACATAAAAACACCTGATTAAGAGTGACTTTATTAGGGAAGGCCAGCATGGATATGTACCTGATTAAAGAACACAAACAGCTACTGGTTCACAAAAAAGATATGAAATGCTGGTACAAGGAATAAGATTGAAAGACTGTTTTACTTAACTTTTCTAAGGCCGACAAAATATTATTATATAAAATAGTGAAACAAAAGATCTATGTGTAACAAGATATCAAAAGTAGCAAATGAAATTTTGTCTGATTAAGGGAATGTTATATTGGGTATGCCAAAACAAGGAATTAATTTCATTGTTTTAATTACAGTGATATAAGACATTGACAAATAGGCAAAAGAAAGTATAGCAAGATGTTTTTCAGGTTCTGATAAGGGTGATAAGAAAATCCAGGAGAAAATGCAAAAAGAATTAGATATGATTTGTGAATGGGCTGGGAAGAACTTGATGTAATTCTCCAGTGAATTTCGGAACTATTAAGTTTTGGACTGATTAACTGCATTGTACTGGCAAATTACAAAGAACCAATGGGAAATTTATTGCTTGTTAAGAAAATGATAAGAACCTGGGAATAATCGTGAATGAAAAATTGGCAGTTGATCACATTGAAAAAATTTGAATTGGCAATTAGTGTAATGAGAGCTTCTGCTGAGGATGAAAGAAAACTGGTGGTGAAATTGCTTCATGTGTATATGAGAAGCATATTTGAATGCACCCTTTTTGTATGATCACCAACAACACAACAGAATGGCAAGAGATGAGACTAAGTAAAGCAAGAGGAGTAGGTGAGGAATGGGAGGTATTTAGGCAAACGGTGCTGACATTTGCATTTGGGCAGTACTCACAGGGCGTACAAATGATGGGAAAGTATAAAGAGAAAGTGGCAGGAGGTCTAAAGGAAGGTGCAGGGTTTGAAAAAGAGAGTAAATGTGAGTTGGGTTGAGCGATTATATATATTATCAGTACATTTTAAGTAAGTAGGAGAGATGGCCAGAGAGCGTTATTGGATTACGTGTTAATTGACAGGCACGCGAAAGAGAGACTTTTGGATGTTAATGTGCTGAGAGGTGCAACTGGAGGGATGTCTGATCTTGTGGAGGTTAAGGTGAAGATTTGTATGGGTTTTCAGAAAAGAAGAGTGAATGTTGGGGTGAAGAGGGTGGTGAGAGTAAGTGAGCTTGGGAAGGAGACTTGTGTGAGGAAGTACCAGGAGAGACTGAGTACAGAATGGAAAAAGGTGAGAACAATGGAAGTAAGGGGAGTGGGGGAGGAATGGGATGTATTTAGGGAATCAGTGATGGATTGCGCAAAAGATGCTTGTGGCATGAGAAGAGTGGGAGGTGGGTTGATTAGAAAGGGTAGTGAGTGGTGGGATGAAGAAGTGAGATTATTAGTGAAAGAGAAGAGAGGCATTTGGACGATTTTTGCAGGGAAAAAATGCAATTGAGTGGGAGATGTATAAAAGAAAGAGACAGGAGGTCAAGAGAAAGGTGCAAGAGGTGAAAAAGAGGGCAAATGAGAGTTGGGGTGAGAGAGTATCATTAAATTTTAGGGAGAATAAAAAGATGTTCTGGAAGGAGGTAAATAAAGTGCGTAAGACAAGGGAGCAAATGGGAACGTCAGTGAAGGGCACAAATGGGGAGGTGATAACAAGTAGTGGTGATGTGAGAAGGAGATCGAGTGAGTATTTTGAAGGTTTGTTGAATGTGTTTGATGATAGAGTGGCAGATATAGGGTGTTTTGGTCGAGGTGGTGTGCAAAGTGAGAGGGTTAGGGAAAATGATTTGGTAAACAGAGAAGAGGTAGTAAAAGCTTTGCGGAAGATGAAAGCCGGCAAAGCAGCAGGTTTGGATGGTATTGCAGTGGAATTTATTAAAAAAGGGGGTGACTGTATTATTGACTGGTTGGTAAGGTTATTTAATGTATGTATGACTCATGGTGAGGTGCCTGAGGATTGGTGGAATGCGTGCATAGTGCCATTGTACAAAGGCAAAGGGGATAAGAGTGAGTGCTCAAATTACAGAGGTATAAGTTTGTTGAGTATTCCTGGTAAATTATATGGGAGGGTATTGATTGAGAGGGTGAAGGCATGTACTGAGCATCAGATTGGGGAAGAGCAGTGTGGTTTCAGAAGTGGTAGAGGATGTGTGGATCAGGTGTTTCCTTTGAAGAATGTATGTCAGAAATAGAAAAGCAAATGGATTTGTATGTAGCATTTATGGATCTGGAGAGGGCATATGATAGAGTTGATAGAGATGCTCTGTGGAAGGTATTAAGAATATATGGTGTGGGAGGCAAGTTGTTAGAAGCAGTGAAAAGTTTTTATCGAGGATGTAAGGCATGTGTACGTGTAGGAAGAGAGGAAAGTGATTGGTTCTCAGTGAATGTAGGTTTGCGGCAGCGGTGTGTGATGTCTTCATGGTTGTTTGATTTGTTTATGGATGGGGTTGTTAGGGAGGTGAATGCAAGAGTTTTGGAAAGAGGGGCAAGTATGAAGTCTGTTGAGGATGAGAGAGCTTGGAAAGTGAGTCAGTTGTTGTTCGCTGATGATACAGTGCTGGTGGCTGATTCACATGAGAAACTGCAGAAGCTGGTGACTGAGTTTGGTAAAGTGTGTGAAAGAAGAAAGTTAAGAGTAAATGTGAATAAGAGCAAGGTTATTAGGTACAGTAGGGTTGAAGGTCAAGTCAATTGGGAGGTAAGTTTGAATGGAGAAAAACTGGAGGAAGTAAAGTGTTTTAGATATCTGGGAGTGGATCTGGCAGCGGATGGAACCATGGAAGCGGAAGTGGATCATAGGGTGGGGGAGGGGGCGAAAATTCTGGGAGCCTTGAAGAATGTGTGGAAGTCGAGAACATTATCTCGGAAAGCAAAAACGGGTATGTTTGAAGGAATAGTGGTTCCAACAATGTTGTATGGTTGCGCGGCGTGGGCTATGGATAGAGTTGTGCGCAGGAGGGTGGATGTGCTGGAAATAAGATGTTTGAGGACAATGTGTGGTGTGAGGTGGTTTGATCGAGTAAGTAGCGTAAGGGTAAGAGAGATGTGTGGAAATAAAAAGAGCGTGGTTGAGAGAGCAGAAGAGGGTGTTTTGAAATGGTTTGGGCACATGGAGAGAATGAGTGAGGAAAGATTGACTAAGAGGATATATGTGTCGGAGGTGGAGGGAACGAGGAGAAGTGGGGGACCAAATTGGAGGTGGAAAGATGGAGTGAAAAAGATTTTGTGCGATCAGGGCCTGAACATGCAGGAGGGTGAAAGGAGGGCAAGGAATAGAGTGAATTGGATCGATGTGGTATACCGGGGTTGACATGCTGTCAGTGGATTGAATCAGGGCATGTGAAGCGTCTGGGGTAAACCATGGAAAGCTGTGTAGGTATGTATATTTGCATGTGTGGACGTATGTATATACATGTGTATGGGGGTGGGTTGGGCCATTTCTTTCGTCTGTTTCCTTGCGCTACCTCGCAAACGCGGGAAACAGCGACAAAGCAAAAAAAAAAAAAAAAAAAAAAAAAAACCATTTTAAGAAGAGAGATGTTTTGGAAGAAGGTTGATAATTTGCAAAAACAAAATGATAGGACCATCAGTGAAGGGGAAAAGGGGAAGTGGTAACAGATGGTGATGAAGTGAGGAGGTGGTGGAGTGAGTATTTTGAAGGATTTTTGAATGTGTTTGATGATAGGGTGGTATGCAAAGTCAAAGAGTCATTGAGAGTGGTTTGGTGAAGAGAGAGGAGAAAGTTGAAATGTGGAAAGGCAGCTTGAGGGGATAGTATTGCTGTTGAATTAACTAGGAAAGGTGGTGAATGTGTCGATGATTGGCTTGTATGGATTTTCAGTGTAAGCTTAGATCATAGTGAGGTGCCTGAGGATTAGCAGATTGCATGCATAGTGCCACTGTAAAAAGGCAAGGGGGATAGAGGTGATTGTTCAAACTAGAAAAGTGTAAGTTTGTTGATTATACATGTTAAGTTGTATGGAAAGGTAGTAATTTAGAAAGTGAGGGCATGTACAGAACATCAAATGAACATTGTAGTTTCAAAAGTGGTAGAGGATGTGTGGGTCAGGTGTTTGTAGTGAAGAATGTGTGTGTGAGCAATACTTAGAGAAATGTTTGGATTTGTATGTGGCACTTATGGATCTGGAGAAAGCATATGATATGGTTGATAAAGATGCCTTGTGGAAGGTGTTAAGAATATACAGTGTGGGAGGAAAGCTGCTAGAAGCAGTGATTAGTTTTTATCAAGGGCATAAGTTGTGTTTGAGTAGGAAAAGAGGATATTGAATTGTTCCAAGTCAACATTAGTCTGTGGCATTGGAGTGTGTTGTCACCATGGTTGTTCAATTTGCTTATGGCTGTGGTAGTGAGAGGGCCTGGGAAGTGAGTCAGTTGTTTTTTGCTAATGGTACAGCACTGGTAGCAAATTTGAGTGTGAAACTGCAAAAGCTGGTGATTGACTTTGGAAGAGTGTGTGAAATGATGAGTTTGACAGTAGACGTGAACAAAAGTAAGGTTAAGTTTATCAGTGCTGAGGGGTCAGGTTGGGATGTGAGTTTGAATGGAGAAAAATCGAAGGAAGTGAAGTGGTTTAGATACTTGGGAATGGACATGGCAGTGATTAGAACCATGAAAGTGGAAGTGAGTACTATATAGTATGGGTTAGGGGGCAAACCTCTAGGAGCAAAGAAGAATTTGCGGAAGATAGGTCATTATTTAGGGGCAAAAATAGTGATGTTTGAAAGTATAGTAGCCCTAACATTATTACAAGGATGTGATGCATGGGCTACTGATAAGACTGAGCGGAAGAGGTGGATGTATTGGAAATTAAATATTTGAGGACAGTATGTGGTGTGGTGTGGTTTGATCAATTAAGTAATGAAAACATAAGAGATAGGTGTGGAAATAGATAGAGAGTGGTTGAGAGAGCTGAAGAGGTTGTGCTGAAATCGTGTGAACGTACAGAGAGAATGAGTGAGGAAAGGTTGGCAAAGAAGATACATAAGTCAGAAGTAAAGGGAACAAGGAGAGCAGAAGGATTAAATTAGAGATGGAAGGATGTAATGTAAACCATTTTTTAAGCAATCGGGACCTGAACATGCAGGAGGGTGAAAGGTGTGCATAGGATAGATTTCATTGGAACACTGTAGTATACAGAGATCAATGTGCTGTCATTGGACTGAACCAAGGGATGTGCACCATCCTGAGTAAATCATGGAAAGGTCTGTGGGGCGTGGTTGTGGATAGGAAACTATGGTTTCGGTGCAGTACACACATCCTGAGTAAATCGTGGAAAGATCTATGGGGCGTGGTTGTGGATAGGAAACTATGGTTTCGGTGCATTACACATGACAGCTATAGAATGGATGCAAGTGGATGCAGTCTTTCTTAATTTGTTCCTGGTGCTGACTCGCCAACGTGGGAAATGGCCTCTGTTCTTAACACTACCTCGCTAATGCAGGAAATAGCGAATAGTTTGAAAAAAAAGAAAGAATATATATGGGAGGTGGGTTGATTAGAAAGGGTAGTGAGTGGTGGGATGAAGAAGTAAGATTATTAGTGAAAGAGAAGAGAGAGCCATTTGGACGATTTTTGCAGGGAAAAAATGCAATTGAGTGGGAGATGTATAAAAGAAAGAGACAGGAGGTCAAGAGAAAGGTGCAAGAGGTGAAAAAGAAGGCAAATGACAGTTGGGGTGAGAGAGTATCATTAAATTTTAGGGAGAATAAAAAGATGGGAGCCTTGAAGAATGTGTGGAAGTCGAGAACATTATCTCGGAAAGCAAAAATGGGTATGTTTGAAGGAATAGTGGTTCCAACAATGTTGTATGGTTGTGAGGCGTGGGCTATGGATAGAGTTGTGCGCAGGAGGGTGGATGTGCTGGAAATGAGATGTTTGAGGACAATGTGTGGTGTGAGGTGGTTTGATAGAGTGAGTAACGTAAGGGTAAGAGAGATGTGTGGAAATAAAAAGAGCGTGGTTGAGAGAGCAGAAGAGGGTGTTTTGAAATGGTTTGGGCACATGGAGAGAATGAGTGAGGAAAGATTGACCAAGAGGATATATGCGTCGGAGGTGGAGGGAACGAGGAGAAGTGGGAGACCAAATTGGAGGTGGAAAGATGGAGTGAAAAAGATTTTGTGTGATCGGGGCCTGAACATGCAGGAGGGTGAAAGGAGAGCAAGGAATTGAGTGAATTGGATCGATGTGGTATACCGGGGTTGACGTGCTGTCAGTGGATTGAATCAGGGCATGTGAAGAGTCTTGGGTAAACCATGGAAAGCTGTGTAGGTATGTATATTTGCGTGTGTGGACGTGTATGTATATACATGTGTATGGGGGTGGGTTGGGCCATTTCTTTCGTCTGTTTCCTTGCGCTACCTCGCAAACGCGGGAGACAGCGACAAAGCAAAAAAAAAAAAAAAAATGTTCTGGAAGGAGGTAAATAAAGTGCGTAAGACAAGGGAGCAAATGGAACTTCAGTGAAGGGCGCTAATGGGGAGGTGATGACAAGTAGTGGTGATGTGAGAAGGAGATGGAGTGAGTATTTTGAAGGTTTGCTGAATGTGTTTGATGATAGAGTGGCAGATATAGGGTGTTTTGGTCGAGGTGGTGTGCAAAGTGAGAGGGTTAGGGAAAATGATTTGGTAAACAGAGAAGAGGTAGTAAAAGCTTTGCGGAAGATGAAAGCTGGCAAGGCAGCAGGTTTGGATGGCATTGCAGTGGAATTTATTAAAAAAGGGGGTGACTGTATTATTGTCTGGTTGGTAAGGTTATTTAATGTATGTATGATTCATGGTGAGGTGCCTGAGGATTGGCGGAATGCATGCATAGTGCCATTGTACAAAGGCAAAGGGGATAAGAGTGAGTGCTCAAATTACAGAGGTATAAGTTTGTTGAGTATTCCTGGTAAATTATATGGGAGGGTATTGATTGAGAGGGTGAAGGTATGTACAGAGCATCAGATTGGGGAAGAGCAGTGTGGTTTCAGAAGTGGTAGAGGATGTGTGGATCAGGTGTTTGCTTTGAAGAATGTATGTGAGAAATACTTAGAAAAGCAAATGGATTTGTATGTAGCATTTATGGATCTGGAGAAGGCATATGATAGAGATGATAGAGATATTCTGTGGAAGGTACTAAGAATATATGGTGTGGGAGGGAAGTTGTTAGATGCAGTGAAAAGTTTTTATCGAGGATGTAAGGCATGTGTACGTGTAGGAAGAGAGGAAAGTGATTGGTTCTCAGTGAATGTTGGTTTGCGGTAGGGGTATGTGATGTCTCCATGGTTGTTTGATTTGTTTATGGATGGGGTTGTTAGGGAGGTGAATGCAAGAGTTTTGGAAAGAGGAGCAAGTATGCAGTCTGTTGTGGATGAGAGAGCTTGGGAAGTGAGTCAGTTGTTGTTCGCTGATGATACAGCGCTGGTGGCTGATTCATGTGAGAAACTGCAGAAGCTGCTGACTGAGTTTGGTAAAGTGTGTGAAAGAAGAAAGTTAAGAGTAAATGTGAATAAGAGCAAGGTTATTAGGTACAGTAGGGTTGAAGGTCAAGTCAATTGGGAGGTAAGTTTGAATGGAGAAAAACTGGAGGAAGTAAAGTGTTTTAGATATCTGGGAGTGGATCTGGCAGCAGATGGAACCATGGAAGCGGAAGTGAATCATAGGGTGGGGGAGGGGGCGAAAATTGTGGGAGCCTTGAAGAATGTGTGGAAGTCGAGAACATTATCTCGGAAAGTAAAAATGGGTATGTTTGAAGAAATAGTGGTTCCAACAATGTTGTATGATTGCGAGGCGTGGGCTATGGATAGAGTTGTGCGCAGGAGGGTGGATGTGCTGGAAATGAGACGTTTGAGGACAATATGTGGTGTGAGGTGGTTTGATCGAGTAAGTAATGTAAGGGTAAGAGAGATGTATGGAAATAAAAAGAGCGTGGTTGAAAGAGTAGAAGAGGGTGTTTTGAAATGGTTTGGGCACATGGAGAGAATGAGTGAGGAAAGATTGACCAAGAGGATACATGGGTTGGAGGTGGAGGGAACGAGGAGAAGTGGGAGACCAAATTGGAGGTGGAAAGATGGAATGAAAAAGATTTTGAGTGATCGGGGCCTGAACATGCAGGAGGGTGAAAGGCGGGCAAGGAATAGAGTGAATTGGATCGATGTGGTATACCGGGGTTGATGTGCTGTCAATGGATTGAATCAGGGCATGTGAAGCGTCTGGGGTAAACCATGGAAAGTTGTGTGGGGCCTGGATGTGGAAAGGGAGCTGTGGTTTCGGGCATTATTGCATGACAGCTGGAGACTGAGTGTGAGCGAATGGGGCTTTGTTGTCTTTTCCTGGCGCTACCTCACGCACATGAGGGGGAAGGAGGATGTTATTCCATGTGTGGCGGGGTGGCAATGGGGGTGAGTAGGGGCAGACAGTGTGAATTGTGTGCATGTGTGTGTCTGTGTGTGTATATGTGTGTGTACGTTTGGATGTGTGGGTGTGTATGTTTGCGTGTGTGGATGTGTGTGTGTGTGTGCATGTGTATGGGGGTGGGTTTGGCCATTTCTTTTGTCTGTTTCCTTGCGCTACGTCGCAGGTGCAGGAGACAGCGACAAAGCAAAATAAATAAATGTATATATTTTTATTTGTTTTATTATACTTAATCGCTGTCTCCCTTGTTAGGGAGGTAGCACAAGGAAACAGACGAAAAAATGTCCCAACCCACACACGTACACATGTACGTACATAAACGCCCACACACACACACACACACACACACATATACATACCTATACATTTAAACGTATATATACATATGCATACACAGACATATGCACATGTACATAATCATACTTTCTGCCTTCATCCATTCCTGTCACCGCCCTGCCACACATGAAATAGCATCCCCTCTCCAGCTAGGTAGCACCAGGAACAGACATAAAAGTCCACATTCATCACACTCAGTCTCTAGCTGTCATGTGTAATGCACTGAAACCACAGCTCCCTTTCCACATCCAGGCCCCACAGACCTTTCTATGGTTTACCCAAGATGCTTCACATGCCCTTGTTCAATTCATTGACAGCATGTTAACTGTGATATACTACATCATTCCAATTCACTCTATTCCTTGCACTCCTTTCACCCTTCTGTACGTTCAGGCCCTGATTGCTCAAAATCTTTTTCACTTTGTCCTTCCACCTCCAATTAGGTCTCCTGCTTCTCCTTGTTCCCTCCATCTCGGACTCATATATCCTCTTTGTCAATCTTTACTCACTCATTCTCTCCATGTGTCCAAATCATTTCAACACATCCTCTTCTGCTCTCTCAACCACACTTTATTATCACACATCTCTCTTACCCTTTCATTACTCACTCAATCAAACATTTCTTTTCCAACAATCAAACATTTCCAAACATTTCTTTTCCTCCTCTGCACAACCCTATCAACAGCCCATGCCTTGGAACCAAATAACATTGTTGCAACCACTGTTCCTTCAAACATACCCATTTTTGTTTTCTCAGATAACCTTCTCACCTTCCACACACTTCAATGCCCCCAGAACTTTCACTCCCTCCTCCACCTGTGACTCACTTCTGCTTCCATGGTTCCATCCCCTGCCAAGTCTACTCCCAGATATCTAAAACACTTTACTTCCTCCAGTTTTTCTCCTTTCAGACTTACCTCCCAATTAACTTGTCCCATAACCCTACTGAACCTAACAACCTTGCTCTTATTCACATTTACTCTCAACTTTCTACTCTCACACACTTTACCAAACTCAGTCACCAACTTTTGCAGTTTCTCACCCAAATCAGCCACGAGTGCTGTATCATAAGCAAACAACAACTGACTCTTTTTCCAAGCCCTCTCATCCAGAACAGATTGCTTACTTGCCCCTCTCTCCAAAACTCTTGCATTCACCTTCCTAATCATCCCATCCATAAACAAATTAAACAACCATGGAGACATCATGCACCTCTGATGCAAACTGACATTCACTGGGAACCAATCACTTTCCTCTCTTCCTACTCATATACATGCCTTACATCCTTGGTAAAATCTTTTCACGGATTCTAGCAACTTAACCTGCCACACCATATGCTCGTAAAACCTTCCGCAAAGCATCTCTATCCACCCTATCACATGCCTTCTCCAGATCCATAGATGCCACATACAAATGCATCTGTTTTTCTTAGTATTTCTCACATACATTCCTCAAAGCAAACACCTGATCCACTCATATGACAAAGTGTGCATGGCAAATAATTGAAGACATTGTTTTTCTGAGCTAAAAGCTTAATGATACAGAAGAAACAAAAATTAAATCTACAAGAATCCATGAGAGTAATCAAGAGGCACTAACAAAAATACAAAAGAACCAAGCAAGAAAGTTGGAGAGACTAATGATTTACTAGACAGAATAGAGATGTGGAAGGAGTAAGTATAGAAACCTTTAACCCATAAATTGTTGCCTCTTCTGTGCATGGAGTAAGCATAGAAATCTTTAACCCATAAATAGCTGCCTGCTCTATATTGAAGATATCCCTGTGTGTAGGGATCTCAATAAATCAAATGGCTAATTATTTCATATTTTGACTGAAAATCAGTGACGTACTTACATATGAGTAAAATAGAAATATAACATTCTAGTAGCTCTCCTTTCTTTCTTGTGGAAGGGTTAAAGTTTGCTTGTGTTTGAGGAGAAATTCCCTATAGCATTTATAGCATTACCAGACACACGAGTATACTTCTGAGTTTTCCTATTCCGCTTATTGTTTTACTTTCATTTGGACTGATGCAGACATTAAGGTACCCAAATGCATTAGCATAATAATAGTAAGAAATAATGCGAAAAGGGAAAACTTGCTTGTCTAGCAGTGGGCAGGGGCCAAAGATGGTCCAGCAGCTAGGGGTCATCATACTGTACCATCCAATGCTTTGGTGGCTACTGACCTGTATGTTCAAAAACAATTAGGTCATCATTTGGTTTCGGGTGTTGCTATATTTTGATATTGTCTCCAGTTTTCTACCCACCAATGCCTCGGGCACAAAATTTAAGAGGGTGTTGCTATAGCTGCACCCTGCAGTCAACATTAGTTAGTTTATGTGTGGCTGTCAGAACCCCAGCAGTAGATGGGTTAAAAGAAGGCAAGACAAATGCTTAAAAATCATGCCAGATGAACACAAGATTTACGGTTATATAATCTTTGTAACAACAGCAAAGTACTGTAGTATTAACAGAATCCCGTGCATTGAGCAGTGTGCACTAGCTTTGATTCTTAGGAAAATGCCTTCATGATATTTTATGATAGACTACTCTGTCATACTCGCTGGTTATTTTTCAGACCGTCAAAAATGCATCCTTACCTATGTCATTACATAGTACATAAACAACAGTTAAAGTGATCATAATTTTATAAGTTAAATTTCATAACTTATCACTTAAAGCTAGAATCTTTTGTTAGATTTCATAAACTATCACTTAAAGCTAGAATCTTTGAAGTCATGTATCTTTCCAAACCATTCATCTCTAAATAGTAGTGTTAGTCCTTTGTTTGCATAATCAGGACTCTCAAAGAACCTGGCTGTACACCATTTATTCCGTATGAATTAAAGCAGAACTTTATATATAATTTTCATACCCAGATATTTCTAATTAACCACATCCTTGTATATTTCTTATTCATTCTTTTTTGTCATATTCAACTCATCTCCATGGACTTGGAATTCTTTTTGTGGATGGTTCTAGGCTTGCTGCCAATATTCAAGGCCACATGGACATTTATTGGATGTATATGTCTGCTTTCCTGGGACCCTTAACCTCAACTTTGCAGGCTCATAGGCAGGGATGCTCTTCTCATGGGCATACTCGTTGCTGTCTTACCTTTATATTGTCTATACATCTACATACAGTATGGTGTTTTCCACTTTCCATCATTGTTGCTTCCTCACAAAGTCCTCCACGCATCTATCACCACACACAGCTGTATGCACCATTATATGCTAAGACCTCTCTTAATCCATGGCATCCCATATTCTGTCCCTCTAAAACCTTTAATTTCCCTCTTCCCCATCTTCCCTTTACCTTTTTCTTAATCCTTTCAGCATCCTTCCCTCCTCTAACATGCATACCTCTTCAGAAGTCTATTCTTAATTTTCATGATCTGTTTCGTCGGTTCCATACCCTCCTCTCACATCTTTTCACTTCTCTTATTCCCCCAAAATGATGCAATCCCACATATGTGGATTATGGCATGTACGAGACAAATATGATATAACTCAGTAAGCAGCAGGCTCCCATGACATTCATTATTTTTGCCTATGAAATTTACAAACTCCCTGATTTTATTCCAAGATAGAGGAAGAAATTTGAATAGACCTAAAAGTTATACACATTTTGAGAATAACTTGAAATTTTATGGCACAAATCTCCTTAATGAAATTCAACTTGGATAACATTAAACTTAAACTCTGCTAACTGTATAAATGTATAATACCCATTTCTTAAGATTAAGAAAATCAAACGATATGGCGATCATACACTGTGACAGAGGTGTACTTATAACAAATGACTCTTAAATGAATTTTTTCAACAATATGGACCTTCTTTCATGCGAATACTTAAAAGAATCTTCAAGCAAGAATCATGCATGTATGTAAAATCCATTTGCTTTGCCATTTTTTTCCTTTTTTTACCCTTCTCCCACTCCTTCCTCATAGCTAGAGTGGCTGTGTTGCTATGGAGTTATTCTGCACAAAGCACTTCAGTTAGGAGGCACTTTCATTTTAGAAGCATTATCATAAATAATTCACTGAAAAGTAAGAAGCATTATCACTTGAAATCATCATCATATGTTATGCATTATAAAGGTTACTTACTATGTAAAAAAACATCATTGCCATTTTATAGGAAACACTATGTAAAGAATAGTGGCATAAGAATTATGATAATAGGCTATTGTTTAGGGAGTGTAGTATTTAGTAGACATATGATTATAGAATGGACATCATATAGTGAAAATTTTCATTATATGTTTTCCAAAATACTGAATTCATTCTTCCTCCATCCCTATCCCTGTTTGGAAGTGCTCTTTTGAAATAATTAGAAGATATTCCCAGATAAAGGATTTAAGCTGCTTAGCTCCTTTTAAGAAGTTTCATGAGCACAAACTTACATATGTTAATTACACTGCAATATGTAGATATTCCCTGACATACTGATGATATCTTCGTGACATAACTTTTCCACTTCTACTGGCATAATTATGTTTATTGTAAACTCTTTCCATGCCTCTGACAGAGGAGATTTACGGTAATAATGACCCTGACCAACACAGTCCACTCACTCAGCATAATGACCTGTCATTTAAGTTTACCATAAAGCTGTTAAAATCTTCTCGTAATTTGTGATATAAGGAAGAAGATTAAATGTCATTGGGAGACAGAAAGAAGTCTGCTATCTGGGAGTTAGCACCTCTGAGGGGGAGTATGCTATTAAATCTCATATTCCAGATGACTAAAATAACCTATTTATTTTAACATAGTGAAGTAGAATATCTTGAATTAAAAAGTAGTTTTAAGAGATGTAGTCATACATTAGAACAAGTTATTAATTAAACTATTCCTTATGTCAGTTTCTCATCTGAGCTTTTCTGCTTCCCTCACAGGAATCATCAAAGGAGATGAAATCATGGTTATCAATGGTGCTATTGTCAGTGACCTCGACATGATGTACATTGAAAGTGTTCTGCAAGAGGAGCTTGCTCTTTGCCTCATGATGAGGTAGGAATTATCACACTGTATTTTCATCTTTCATTCTTGCACAAGTTTCCCTTTTGATCTGTTTTTGTAGCTGTCTGTTTTGTGAAGTGTACAACTCATTTTGTAAAGGATACATGACAGTTGTGAACTTGATACTTTCCACTGTTCATGCGGCTTTGAGTCCTTTAGAACCCCATTCTTCAAATAATGCTTTTAATACCATATGTACTTTTTTTTCTGTGGCAGTTCATTAACTTGTCTTATAAGAGTTAGCTCTCTCTGATTCATTTACTATGGATTTCTCTTTTCTGTCTGATACTTTTACTGCCATGTGGTCCAAATCACTTGTTTTTTTTATAATTTCTTTTGCCTGTACTTTGAATTACATATAGTGGATTAGCCTCTTTTCTGAGGAAAACTCATCTAACTTAAGACCTTCATATAATTTATGTTCAAGCCATCGTTTTGCTGCGTGAACTACAGCCGGTAGGCCACTCAGCTTCCTACTTCACTGTTGCTGCTTATTTCCTGTCCTTATTTTCCTGCTACTAAATTCTTTTGAAAAAATCAGTTATTTATATTTATCATATATTGATCATAGCACTATTTTCTCATGTAACTGAATGTTTCATTCTATACCAGAAAAGAATGAAAGATGCAAAGCCTCTTTGAGAATGATTAACTTGGAGTTTTGTATGCATGTTATCAGTCTGTTATAACATGCACTAAGTGGTTTGATACTAATCAATATTGTCATTATGAAGGATTCCCAGACAGGAAGCTTTCATGTGGCAAGTTTCTTTTGATCATTTGTCCCTCCATACATTATATTCATATAAGAGGATATATGTGTCGGAGGTGGAGGGAACGAGGAGAAGAGGGAGACCAAATTGGAGGTGGAAAGATGGAGTGAAAAAGATTTTGTGTGATCGGGGCCTGAACATGCAGGAGGGTGAAAGGAGGGCAAGGAATAGAGTGAATTGGAGCGATGTGGTATACCGGGGTTGACGTGCTGTCAGTGGATTGAATCAAGGCATGTGAAGCGTCTGGGGAAAACCATGGAAAGCTGTGTAGGTATGTATATTTGCGTGTGTGGACGTATGTATATACATGTGTATGGGGGGGGTTGGGCCATTTCTTTCGTCTGTTTCCTTGCGCTACCTCGCAAACGCGGGAGACAGCGACAAAGTATAAAAAAAAAAAAAAAAGAATTATTCCTGATGTTCTCAAGTACAGTTAATAGGTATATCATGAAATATTTTAAGTGCAAGATAAAGCAAGTTAGTTTAGTATTTCTGTCATTCTCATTGTGATGATTTGGTTTCTCCCTTGTTAATAAGAATCTTTGTGTTATGCTTCATCTAGTCCCTTTTGTGTGGGTAGTTTCAATGGTATTTCATTTCCAAAACTGAAATTCAGATTTCTTTAGGGCGTTCCCATTGTTAATTCTCTCAAGATGCTATCTTTTTTTTAACTTTAACTCCGGAGTACTTTTTTCACAGTGTGCTTATTACAAGAAATGATGTAGGAATAGCTGTACAGTAATAATCACATCATTCACACAAGGGTTTTGTCTCCACAAATTACACAAAGCAAAGCATTTTAAAGGGAGTTTTGCAGAACAACTGGGTTACATTTCCAGGCATCTGTCATTATAGCAGAATGTCATTTTATGCGTAATTGGAACCATATTTTGAAGGAAGTTATGCTGCAGAACAGAAATTTTCCCCCCATCTAATTCTCATGAATAGACTATTCCTGAAACATCTTAACTTGTCATTGATATACCACACTCTATTTTACTGTAAATTAAGCTCTCTGATCCAGAGAATGTCCCCATTTCATTGGTAAATCAGATGATATTTAACAATTTTTACTGAGAATGTTGGTGATGAGAGATTGATATGTGGTGTTGGGGTGGGATGAGGATGGAGTGAACTGTGTGGCAAACTTTCCCACACAAGTTTATACATTTTAGTATGTGATGTTTATGTTTGTGGGTGTATTTGGCCATTATATTATGTAGTCTATTTGTCCTAGTAACCATATTTTCTTAAATTTCGCAAAGATTGTGGTTTACTTTATCAAACTTGTTCAGAATTTTGAAAACTTTGATTGTCACCACGAAGTCTTTTTTTTAAGAGGGAAGATATCCAATTGTTTCAGCCTCTCTTCATATGCCAGATTTCTAAAGGATGGGATCAATTTTGTCGCATGTCTTTGTACTTGCTCCAATTTTTCCTCATCTTTTTTATAGTTTGGGAGCCACAACTGGACTGAATATTCAAGGTGTGGTCTTACTAGAGAAATATAAAGTGTGAGAATTGTTTCTGGTGTCTTATAATCTATGTTCTTGGCTATGAAACCTAACATTTGGTTACCAACTGAGTTAAAGAACTATTGGTTCTTTCAAACATGGGTGGGGAAATTCAGAATGTACAATGAATAGTTAGGATTCTACTAAAATTTGTATGCTGTACTTAGGGCTGAAATGTTCATAGTTTAATCCCTCTCAGGATCACTAGTTTGGTTTTTGCCATCATAACTCGGTCTGTGCCTCACCTTGTTTGTCATTTTACTGCCAGTGAGAGGAAGGTCTTGGACAGTAGTAGTACCAACCCCCTCCCATGACCTTTCCCTCTTTGTTTGACCTTCCTTTTTTTCTATTCATTGTACCAACATTTGAGGTCTCTCTAGTAACCTTCCCTCTGTTGAACCCTACTGGAAATAAGTTTGTAAAACATTAGTAGGTTATCTTAGTAGAAGCTACTATGTACCTTATTGTGGTGTATTGCACACGTGTATACCTATCATAATGTACTAGGGTTCTTGAGTAAAGTTTGTCGGTCAGTCAACACCATCTGTCAAGTACCTCTCCTAATACCTTATTACTCTCTGAGAGACAATTGTCTAATGATGTTCTCACTAGTCCCTTTTTCTTATCCAAATATAATCTCTACTCCCCTTCCATTTCCAATGTGATGTTTATGCTTATTCCAAAATCACCTGTTACATGCTTTGAGGACCATGAGTCCTCAAACTTTGATATGTCATTCAAGGTCTGTCTCCCATCTACCACACTTTACCTCTGTTTTGCATTTTGCTTTATTAATTCTACAGATTTTTTATCTTTCTTTGACTGTATAAACTCCTGCCATGAGACTGTGGTATTCTCTCACCTGCAGGCCGAGATCCTCTACTTTGAGGATTTCAACGTTCACCATAGGGGCTGGTTGAATTATTCCCATACATCTGGTGGAGGGATCAAAGCCCTCTTGTTCTCCATTCTCATTGATTTAGAGCAGATTATCTCCCACCTAACCCACAATCCTGACTGCTTTCACCACTCTCCTAATATTCTGGATCTTTTTTTCACCTCGTATCCATCCTGCTTTGAATACACAGTCTTATCCCCAGTTAGTTCATCTGATTACACTCTCATAAGTGTATCCACTTTAACAGCACCTCCCCCTCTGGCAGCACTTTTTAAGTGTAAATACTTGCACCTCAACAAAGGTGGCTGAAGTAATTTATGTAACTTCTCTTCTGACTTTCTGTTGGTAGATTACAGTCTCGTATGTGGTGATGCTTCTGTCTCTGCCAGTTGCATAGCAGAGGTTTTCTTGTGGGAATGGAAGCATTTATCCCCTCATCCTCCAAGATGACCTCTTCTTCCAGTTCATGGTTCAACTGTTCCTATTCTGAGGCCATTCAGACAAGGGATCTGGCATACTGGGCTTGGAAAACTCTCCCTCCTCTGACTCCCATTCAGCTTTTATCACTGCCCATAATTATTGCAAGTATGCCATCCATGAGGCAGAGCATTTCTTTATTTCAAGGAAGTGCAATAACCTCTCCTTGTCATCCACTGATAGGTCCTTCTGCTCTTTAGCTAAGGGCATCTCTAACAATCTCTGTCACTCTACTTTTCCTTCACTTTTCCACTCTGATGGTACTATAGCTCTCTCCCATAGACATAGCAACTCTCTTTGGTTCCTTTTTCTCCTGTGCCATTCATTCAACCCCTGATGCTCCTCTTACTGTAATCTCTTTTTGGACTGTATAAAAAGTGATTCTCCCTCTGAACACAAGCAAGGCCCTAATGGCATCCATCTCCACGTACAGAAAGAGTGTGCCTCAAAACTTGCATCTCTGTTTGCTTGTCTGTTCCATTTTTGTTTAAAAATCAAGATGTTTCTTCTTCTTGGAAGCATGTGTTGATACTTCCCATCCCTAAGAAGAATGATTGTTGTGACCCCTCTACCTGTCATCCTATTGCTTTGACATTTATCATTTCCAAAGTCTGTGAATCTCTCCTCAACTCCCGTATTATTAGACACCGTGAATCTTGCAGTCTTCTCTGTGTATGGTTTGTGTAAGGCAAGATCCTCTGGTGATATCCCTTCCGATCTTACTATCATCGGGTCATCCTCCCTAAAAGATTTTGGGAAGTCTTGTGCAGTTGCCCTTGACATATTCAAAGCTTTTGACTGGGTATGGCATTGGGGTCTTATCTCTAAGCTCCCCTCTTTTGGCTTCCCTCCCTCACTTTGCTCATTCATATCTTGCTTTCTCTCTAGCTGATCTATCTCTGTGGTTGTTGATCGATCTGCCTCCGCATCTATAATTTTAAATTTTTTCAGTGAGTTCCCCTCTTCCACATATAACCAAATGCACTCGATCTGCATCTTGTCTTGACTCAGTTTCCTCAGTAAAGTCAGACTTGGATATGACATCTCGTTGGGTTGGGGGGAAACCTAGCTAAGTTAAATGCCTCAAGACCCAGTTTCTACACATCTCTGTTGAAAACTCTTCACAACTCTCATCTTTCCTTTGATGGTTCTGTAATTCCATCATTTGACTCTGTGAACACAGTTGGTAATGTAAAATCCACTGTTTCTTGAAAACCACACCTTATGGAAATAGCTAAGTCTACCTCTAAGAAACTGTGTGTCCTGTTTAGATGTTGAAATTTCTTTTCTTCTGAACAGTTGTTTTTGTTTATACAAAGGGCTGATATGTGCTTGTATGGAGTACTGCTATCACATCTGGGGTGGATTTAGCTTTGCATCCTTACTTGAGAGTTAAGTCGAAAGTGACCTGACTCAGAAACTCTTCTGGGCTAACTTCAAAACTTGACCCTCATGCACAACACTGCAATGTTGGTTCACTTTCCATCTTGTATAGTTATTACTTTGGTTTTTGCTCCCAAAAGCTTGCTGCTTTTGTACCCCCCACAGATTAGACCATGCAATAGTTGGCAGGCTGCTGCATCACATGATTATTGTGTGGCTGTTAGAAACTCAAGTGTGGGTGGCTTTGATAACTGTTTCTTTCCTACACCTCAAAGCTTTGGAACTTTGTACCTTCTCATGTCTTTCCCAGTAACTGTGACCTGGCACATCTTAAAAGATAGGTTTTTCACATCCTCAAAAATTTGTAAATACTTTCTCTTGTCTCTTCTTTCTCTCTCCCATAATCCTCTCTATAGTTCAATTAAGACCAAGCCTTGATGTGACTTTTGTTCATGGCTGGAGCCTTCAACATAAGGAAAAAGAGGATTTGGATAGGATTTCTCCGTTGACATGCAGCACTTAACCTAGTTAAGGTTGATGACCTAACACCTAATTTTTTCTTATTTCTCCAATTAAAGTTTATCAGGTTTTGCATTTTCATTAATGGCTTTTGATCCCAGTAGTATCTGTCTTGGAAACTCTTATTACATGAATAGCTAGGTTTGACTGAAAAGACTGGTAGACATATGCTGAAGTTTAAGAAAGTGCTTCATATAGTGAGGATAAATTCATCTTTTTATGAAGAACTGATCTTAAAACTATGTAGACCTTACCTCTATTTATATACTCAATGAAGTGAGCTAAAAGCAGTCTGATTTATTAGATGTTCAAGTGCAGAGTCAAACTCTCTTTACTTTCCCATGCTGTGGTGTTGGTTCACTTTCTCTTTTATATAGACATATCTTTGGTTTCTGAGCACTATGCAGAAAACCACTGCATCACTTTTGTTTTAGAGTTGGCAGCTCAAGGGTAGGCAATTATGGCTTCTGTGACTTTTTGTTTACCTCAGAGCTTTGGAACTTTTTACCTTCTCTTGTTACTGAAGACAGCTATAACCTATCTCTTTATAGAATGCCAGCTTTCCTTTCCCCTTTGAAACATAAAGACTCTTTTTCGTTTCATGTCTTTTGCAAGTTTTTTGTTGCTCTTTCCATTTGACACCTGGCCTTGATGAGGACTTCTTTCCTAGACTAGAGCTTTTGATGTAAAAATTTGAAGAAACCTCAAAGTAAAGAATTAATTTACTAATTATTGATATTAGTCATTCTGCAATTCCATCTCATAGCTTCCATGAGTAATTGTACAGCTAGTACAATGTTATCTTTCATTGACTCTGGGAGATTATCGCTACCCCTGTGGTTCAGTCTGTGACTGACCTTCCTTGACAAGCATTTGATGCACTAGACGTATGGTTACTCTAGCTTTCTTGTCCAAATAGCAAGTGAAAGTAAGCTAGATTGCTGCTCTTCAAAAAGTCGTCTAATTTTTTCCATAAGGCCGGTGACCAGTCTGTGATGCTACTTGTATTTTTTGTAAATGGTTGGAATGGTTATGGGATTCATACAATTATTTTCTTTTCTTATATATAACCTTCAGCCCCTCTGCTTTTCAGCAGATTTCATATGCACAGTCTGCATTGTGTATCATATGAGTAAAGGATTGTTTTTACCTGAAGTTAAGGAGTTAGGCTTTTCAGGCCTTCTGACATATGTTTATTTCAAAAGTCAAATTGGCGAGTGTAAGATGCGTCAGCAGTCATGCGAGATATCATACGTATCATAAGTGATATCATACCTCCTTCAACCTAGAGATGGCCCTGGAGGATCTGTTCAGGCATCACATCCCACTGGAAACCACTTTGGAAAATTATCACCACCCAGGAAGCTACAAAAGACAGCTGACCTGAATCCCCATCTAAGTGCCAGATCCAGACATTCCTGGCTGCCTTACTTCAAAAGGGTTGCCAGGCATTGAGCAAAGCTGTTTGTATCAACTGGACAAACTCATTGGCCACTTTCACATTACAGAGATCCTCTGATGCACAAGGATGGCATCAGAGATTTACCCAGCAATTATTGTCCCATGGTGCTTGCCATAATTATGCTCAAAATCTTGGAGAAGGTTTTAGGAAAACAGCTCACAATCCACTTGAACTGAATCAGCACTTCATGTAGGGTCATCGTGAGTCCTGGGATGTATGGTCTTCCTTGACCCAGATACTTTCCTACAACAAAAATAATTATCAAGGAACTTTTGCTTATGTTTACAGTGAAGTGGATCTTGGTGTGGTCCTTGCATTTTTAAGGAAGATGGGGTAATTGGGATACTGGGCTGATAAATCTGTGCTATCCTTACGTGGCAGTGTTGGATCATCTGTATAGGTAGTGCCAGTCTTGTGCTCATACCTGTCTGCAGCCATGTCCCCTTATGGTTTCTACTGGGCTTCCTGTTCTCATCATCAGCAAAGACAAGGGAGTTACTCCATCCTTCTACCTCCAATTTTGTCTCCTACTTCTCCTCATTCCCTCCACCTCTGACACATATTCCTCTTTGTCAATCTTACCTCACTCATTCTCTACTTGTGAGCAAACCATTTCAAAACACCCTCTTCTGCTCTCTCAACCACACTCTTTTTATTACCACACATCTCTCTTACCCTTTCATTACTTACTCGATCAAACCACCTCACACATCTCATTACCAGCACATCCACCCTCCTCCGCACAACTCTATCTATAACCCTCGCTTTGCAACCATATAACATTGTTGGAACCACTATTCCTTCAAACATACCCAGTTTTGCTTTCCAAGATAACGTTCTCGACTTCCACACATTTTTCAACGCTCCCAGAACTTTCACCCCCTCCCCCACCCTATGAGTCACTTTCGCTTCCATGGTTCCATCCACTGCCAAATCCACTCCCAGATATCTAAAAAACTTCACTTCCTCCAGTTTTCCTCCATTCAAACTTACCTCCCAATTGACTTGTCCCTCAACCGTACTGTACCTAATATCCTTGTTCTTATTCACATTTACTCTAAACTTTCTTCTTTCACACACTTTACCAAACTCAGTCACCAGCTTCTGCAGTTTCTCACCCAAATCAGCCACCAGCGCTGTATCATCAGTGAACAACAACTGACTGACTCCCCAAGCTCTCTCATCCACAACAGACAGCATACTTGCCTCTCTTTCCAAAACTCTTGCACTCGCCTCCCTAACAACCCCATCCATAAACAGATTAAACAACCATGGAGACATCACGCACCCCTGCCGCAAACCAACATTCCCTGAGAACCAATCACTTTCCTCTCTTCCTACACGTACACATGCCTTACATCCTCGATAAAAACTTTTCACTGCTTCTAATAACTTACCACCCACACCATATATTCTTAATACCTTCCACAGAGCATTTCTGTCAATTCTATCATATGCCTTCTCCAGATCCATAAATGCTGCATGCAAATCCATTTGCTTTTCTAAGTATTTCTCACATACATTCTTCAAAGCAAACACCTGATCCACACATCCTCTACCACTTCTGAAACCACTCTGCTCTTCCCCAATCTGATGCTCTGTACATGCCTTCACCCTCTCAGTCAATACCCTCCCATATAATTTCCCAGGAATACTCAACAAAATTATACCTCTGTAATTTGAGCACTCGCTCTTATCCCCTTTGCCTTTGTACAATGGCACTATGCAAGCATTCCGCCAGTCCTCAGGCACCTGACCATGAGTCATACATACATTGAATAACCTTACCAACCAGTCAACAATACAGTCACCCCCTTTTTTAATAAATTCCACTGCAATACCATCCAAACCTGCTGCCTTGCTGGCTTTCATCTTCCGCAAAGCTTTTACTACCTCTTCTCAGTTTACCAAATCATTCTCCCTAACCCTCTCACTTTGCACACCACCTCGACCAAAACACCCTATATCTGCCACTCTTATCATCAAACACATTCAACAAACCTTCAAAATACTCACTTCATCTTCTCACATCACCACTCCTTGTTATCAGCTCCCCATTAACCCCTTCCCTGATGTTCCCATTTGTTCCCTTGTCTTACGCACTTTATTTACCTCCTTCCAAAACATCTTTTTTATTCTCCTTAAAATCTAATAATACTCTCACCCCAAATCTCATTTGCCCTATTTTTTGCCTCTTGCACCTTTCTCTTGACCTCCTGTCTCTTTCTTTTATACATCTCCCAGTCATTTGCATGGTTTCCCTGCAAAAATCATCCAAATGCCTCTCTCTTCTCTTTCACTAATGTGGCCTTTGTTGTCTTTTCCTAGTGCTACCTTGTGCACATGCAGGGGGAGGAGGTTTTCATTTTCATGTGTGGTGGGGTGGCAATGGGAATAAATAAGAGCAGACAGTATGAATTATGTACATGTGTATATATGTGTGTGTCTGTGTGTGTGTATATATATATATATATATATATATATATATATATATATATATATATATATATATATATATATATATGTATATATATATATATGTATACGTTGAGATGTATAAATATGTATATGTGTGTGTGTGGACGTGTATGTATATACATGTGTATGTGGGTGGGTTGGGTCATTCATTCATCTGTTTCCTTGCGCTACCTCGCTGATGCGGGAGACAGCGACAAAGTAAGATAATAAATATAATATGGGTATGTTTGAAGGAATAGTGGTTCCAACAATGTTATATGGTTGCAAGGCGTTGGCTATAGATAGAGTTGTGCGGAGGAGGGTGGATGTGCTGGAAATGAGATGTTTGAGGACAATAAGTGGTGTGAGGTGGTTTGATCGAGTAAGTAATGAAAGGGTAATAAAAAGAGTGTGGTTGAGAGAGCAGAAGAGGGTGTTTTGAAATGGTTTGGTCACATGGAGAGAATGAGTGAGGAAAGATTGACAAAGAGGATATGTGTCAGAGGTGGAGGGAACGAGAAGTGGGAGACCCAGTTGGGGGTGGAAAGATGGAGTGAAAAAGGTTTTGATTGATCTGGGCCTGAACATGCAAATGCAAGGAATAGAGTGAATTGGAATAATGTGGAATACCGGGGTCAACGTGCTGTCAATGGATTGAACCAGGGCATGTGAAGCGTCTAGTGTAAACCATGGCACATCCACCCTCCTGCGCACAACTCTATCCATAGCCCACGCCTCGCAACCATACAGCATTGTTGGAACCACTATTCCTTCAAACATACCCATTTTTGCTTTCCAAGATAATGTTCTCGACTTCCAAACATTCTTCAAGGCTCCCCGAATTTTCGCCCCCTCCCCCACCCTATGATTCACTTCTGCTTCCATGGTTCCATCCGCTGCCAGATCCACTCCCAGATATCTAAAACACTTCACTTCCTCCAGCTTTTCTCCATTCAAACTTACCTCCCAAATGACTTGACCCTCAATCCTACTGTACCTAATAACCTTGCTCTTATTCACATTTACTCTTAACTTTCTTCTTTCACACACTGTACCAAACTCAGTCACCAGCTTCTGCAGTTTCTTACATGAATCAGCCACCAGCGCTGTATCATCAGCGAACAACAACTGACTCACTTCCCAAGCTCTCTCATCCACAACAGACTGCATACTTGCCCCTCTTTCCAAAACTCTTGCATTCACCTCCCTAACAACCCCATCCTTAAACAAATTAAACAACCATAGAGACATCACACACCCCTGCCGCAAATATACCACATCGATCCAATTCACTCTATTCCTTGCCCTCCTTTCACCCTCCTGCATGTTCAGGCCCCGATCACACAAAATCTTTTTCACTCCATCTTTTTATTTCCACACATCTCTCTTACCCTTACGTTACTTACTCGATCAAACCACCTCACACTACACATTGTCCTCAAACATCTCATTTCGAGCATATCCACCCTCCTGCGCACAACTCTATCCATAGCCCACGCCTCGCAACCATACAGCATTGTTGGAACCACTATTCCTTCAAACATACCCATTTTTGCTTTCCGAGATTATGTTCTCGACTTCCACACATTCTTCAAGGCTCCCAGGATTTTCGCCCCCTCCCCCACCCTGTGATTCACTTCCGCTTCCATGGTTCCATCCGCTGCCAGATCCACTCCCAGATATCTAAAAGACTTTACTTTCTCCAGTTTTTCTCCATTCAAACTTACCTCCCAATTGACTTGACCCTCAACCCTACTGTACCTAATAACTTTGCTCTTATTCACATTTACTCTTAACTTTCTTCTTTCACACACTTTACCAAACTCAGTCACCAGCTTCTGCAGTTTCTCACATGAATCAGCCACCAGCGCTGAATCATCAGCGAACAACAACTGACTCACTTCCCAAACTCTCTCATCCACAACAGACTTCATACTTGCCCCTCTTTCCAAAACTCTTGCATTCACCTCCCTAACAACGCCATCCATAAACAAATTAAACAAAGATGGAGACATCATACACCCCTGCCGCAAACCTACATTCACTGAGAACCAATCACTTTCCTCTCTTCCTACACGTACACATGCCTTACATCCTCGATAAAAACTTTTCACTGCTTCTAACAACTTGCCTCCCACACCATATATTCTTAATACCTTCCACAGAGCATCTCTATCAACTCTATCATATGCCTTCTCCAGATCCATACAAATCCATTTGCTTTTCAAAGTATTTCTCACATACATTCTTCAAAGCAAACACCTGATCCACACATCCTCTACCACTTCTGAAACCACACTGCTCTTCCCCCATCTGATGCTCTGTACATGCCTTCACCCTCTCAATCAATACCCTCCCATATAATTTACCAGGAATACTCAACAAACTTATACCTCTGTAATTTGAGCACTCACTCTTATCCCCTTTGCCTTTGTACAATGGCACTATGCACGCATTCCGCCAATCCTCAGGCACCTGACCATGAGTCATACATACATTGAATAACCTTACCAACCAGTCAACAATACAGTCACCACCTTTTTTAATAAATTCCACTGCAATACCATCCAAACCTGCTGCCTTGCCGGCTTTCATCTTCCGCAAAGCTTTTACTACCTCTTCTCTGTTTACCAAATCATTTTCCCTAACCCTCTCACTTTGCACACCACCTCGACCAAAACACCCTATATCTGCCACTCTATCATCAAACACATTCAACAAACCTTCAAAATACTCCATCTCCTTCTCACATCACCACTACTTGTTATCACCTCCCCATTTGCGCCCTTCACTGAAGTTCCCATTTGCTCCCTTGTCTTACGCACTTTATTTACCTCCTTCCAGAACATCTTTTTATTCTCCCTAAAATTTAATGATACTCTCTCACCCCAACTCTCATTTGCCCTCTTTTTCACCTCTTGCACCTTTCTCTTGACCTCCTGTCTCTTTCTTTTATACATCTCCCACTCAATTGCATTTTTTCCCTGCAAAAATCGTCCAAATGCCTCTCTCTTCTCTTTCACTAATAATCTTACTTCTTCATCCCACCACTCACTACCCTTTCTAATCAACCCACCTCCCACTCTTCTCATGCCACAAGCATCTTTTGCGCAATCCATCACTGATTTCCTAGATACATCCCATTCCTCCCCCACTCCCCTTACTTCCATTGTTCTCACCTTTTTCCATTCTGTACTCAGTCTCTCCTGGTACTTCCTCACACAAGTCTCCTTCCCAAGCTCACTTACTCTCACCACCCTCTTCACCCCAACATTCATATATATATATATATATATATATATATATATATATATATATGTTTTGGGAGCAGCTGAGTGAGTGCGTTAGCAGTTTTGATGCACGAGACTGGGGTATAGTGATGGGTGATTTGAATGCGAAGGTGAGTAATGTGGTAGTTGAGGAAATAATTCGTTACATGGGGTGTTCAGTGTTGTAAATGGAAATTTGTGAAGAGCTTATAGATTTGTGTGCTGATAAAGGACTGGTGGTTGGGAATACCTGGTTTAAAAAGAGAGAGATACATAAGTATACGTATGTAAGTAGGAGAGATGGCCAGAGAGCGTTATTGGATTACGTGTTAATTGATAGGCACATGAAAGAGAGACTTTTGGATGTTAATGTGCTGAGAGGTGCAACTGGAGGGATGTCGGATCATTATATTTTGGAAGCGAAAGTGAAGATTTGTAGGGGTTTTCAGAAAAGAAGAGAGAATGTTGGGGTGAAGATAGTGGTGAGAGTAAGTGAGCTTAATAAGGAGAGTTGTGTGAAGAAGTACCAGGAGAGATTGAGTATAGAATGGAAAAAGGTGAGAACAAAGGACGTAAGGGGAGTGGGGAAGGAATGAGATGTATTTCGGGAAGCAGTGATGGCTTGTGCAAAAGATGCCTGTGGCATGAGAAAGATGGGAGGTGGGCAGATTAGAAAGGGTAGTGAGTAATGGGATGAAGAAGTAAGATTATTAGTGAAAGAGAAGAGAGAGGCATTTGGATGATTTTTGCAGGGAAATAGTGCAAATTACTGGGAGATGTATAAAAGAAAGAGGCAGGAGGTCAAGAGGAAGGTGTAAGAGGTGAAAAAGAGGGCAAATGAGAGTTAGGGTGAGAGAGTATCATTAAATTTTAAGGAGAAAAAAAGATGTTTTGGAAGGAGGTAAATAAAGTGCGTAAGACAAGAGAACAAATGAGAACATCGGTGAATGGGGCTAACAGGGAGATAATAACAAGTAGTGGTGATGTTAGAAGGAGATGGAGTGATTATTTTGAAGGTTTGTTGAATGTGTTAGATGATAGAGTGGCAGATATAGGGTGTTTTGGTCGAGATGGTGTGCAAAGTGAGAGGGTCAGGGAGAATGGTTTGGTAAACAGATAAGGGTAGTGAAAACTTTGCGGAAGATGAAAGCCGGCAAGGTGGTGGGTTTGGATGTTATTGCAGTGGAATTTATTACAAAGGAGTGACTGTGTTGTTGACTGGTTGTTGAGGATATTCACTGTATGTATGGCTCATGGTGAAGTACGTGAGGACTGGCGGAATGCGTGCATAGTGCCATTGCACAAAGGCAAAGGGGATAAAGGTGAGTGTTCAGATTACAGAGGTATAAGTTTGTTTAGTATTATATGGGAGGGTATTGATTGAGAGGGAGAACACATGTACAGAGCATTAGATTGGGGAAGAGCAGTGTGGCTTCAGAAGTGTTGGAGGATATGCAGATTAGGTGTTTGCTTTGAAGAATGTTTTTGAGAGATACTTAGAAAAACAAATGTATTTGTGTATAGCATATATGAATCTGGAGAAGGCATATGATAGAGTTGATAGAGATGTTCTGTGGATGATATTAAGAGTATATGGTGCAGGAGGTAAGTTGCTAGAAGCAGTGAAAAGTTTTTATCAAGGATGTAAGGCATGTGTACAAGTTGGAAGAGAGGAAAGGGATTGGTTCCCAGTGAATGTCAGTTTGCAGCAGGGGTGCGTGATGTCTCCATGGTTGTTTAATTTGTTTATGGATGGGGTTGTTAGAGAGGTGAATGTAAGAGTTTTGGAGTGAGGGGCTTGGGAAGTGAGTCAGTTGTTGTTCGCTGTTGATACAGCGCTGGTGGCTGATTCGTGTGAGAAACTGCAGAAGCTAGTGACTGAGTTTGGTAAAGTGTGTGAAAGACGAAAGCTGAGGGTAAATGTGAATAAGAGCATGGTTATTAGGTATAGTTGGGTTGAGGGAGAAGTCAATTGGGAGGTAAGTTTGAATTGAGAAAAACTGGAGGAAGTGAAGTGTTTTAGATATCTGGGAGTGGATCTGGCAGCGGATGGAACCATGGAAGCAGAAGTGAGTCACAAGGTGGGGGAGGGGGCGAAAATCCTGGGAGCATTGAAGAATGTGTGGAAGGCAAGAACATTATCTCAAAAAGCAAAAATGGGTATATTTGAAGGGATAGTGGTTCCAAGAATGTTATATAGTTGTGAGGCGTGGGCTATAGATAGGGTTGTGCAGAGGAGGGTGGATGTGCTGGAAATGGGATGTTTGAGGACAATATGTGATGTGAGGTGGCTTGATGGAGTAAGTAATTAAAGGGTAAGAGAGATGTGTGAAAATAAAAAGAGCGTGGTTGAGAGAGCAGAAGAGGGTGTTTTGAAATGGTTTGGGCACATGGAGAGAATGAGTGAGGAAAGATTGACCAAGAGGATGTATGTGTTGGAGGTGGAGGGAACGAGGAGAAGTGGGAGACCAAATTGGAGGTGGAAAGATGGAGTGAAAAAGATTTTGTGTGATCGGGGCCTGAACATGCAGGAGGGTGAAAGGCGGGCAAGGAATAGAGTGAATTGGATCGATGTGGTACACCAGGGTCGACATGCTGTCAATGGATTGAATCAGGGCATTTGAAGCGTCTGGAGTAAACCATGTAAAGTTCTGTGGGGCCTGGATGTGGAAAGGGAGCTGTGGTTTCGGGCATTATTACATGAGAGCTGGAGACTGAGTGTGAACGAATGGGGCCTTTGTTGTCTTTTCCCAGCGCTACCTCGCACACATGAGGGGGGAGGGGGATGTTATTCCATGTGTGGTGAGGTGACGATGGGAATAAATAAGGGCAGACAGTATGAATTATGTACATATGTATATATGTATATGTCTGTGTGTGTATATATATGTGTACATTGAGATGTATAGGTATGTATATTTGCATGTGGACGTGTATGTATATACATGTGTATGTGGGTGGGTTGGGCCATTTCTTTCGTTTGTTGCCTTGCACTACCTCGCAAACGCGGGAGACAGCAACAAAGCAAAATAAATAGATATGAAATATATCATTATTATTATTTTTTTTTTTAAGAAAGAATATTTTATACTAAAATTTTTCTGAGTAATTCTGTGGGATATTATTTCATTTGTACTTGCTGAATAAACTTGCATTTTCCTGCATATATTTCAAGCACTTGTTAGGTCATAGATATCACACATCTAAGAAAAGAAAAGCCTCCAGTGTACCTCAGGAATGTTTTTTTATATGCCACCTTGATTTGAATGCAGTGTATTGTTCAGTAAATTGTGGACAGAAATGGTGATGTGGAAATAACTATATTATGTTTTTAGATTTTTGGAACCTATTTTTCCAAGCAAACTAATTATTTCATCATGTTTCTGATTATACTTTGAGTACTTTTATCATTATGCCAACAAGTATTTATTTATTTATTTTTTTTTTTATTATACTTTGTCGCTGTCTCCCACGTTTGCGAGGTAGCGCAAGGAAACAGACGAAAGAAATGGCCCAACCCCGCCCCATACACATGTATATACATACGTCCACACACGCAAATATACATACCTACACAGCTTTCCATGGTTTACCCCGGATGCTTCACATGCCTTGATTCAATCCACTGACAGCACATCAACCCCGGTATACCACATCGCTCCAATTCACTCTATTCCTTGCCCTCCTTTCACCCTCCTGCATGTTCAGGCCCCGATCACACAAAATCTTTTTCACTCCATCTTTCCACCTCCAATTTGGTCTCCCTCTTCTCCTCGTTCCCTCCACCTCCGACACATATATCCTCTTGGTCAATCTTTCCTCACTCATTCTCTCCATGTGCCCAAACCACTTCAAAACACCCTCTTCTGCTCTCTCAACCATGCTCTTTTTATTTCCAAACATCTCTCTTACCCTTACGTTACTCACTCGATCAAACCACCTCACACCACACATTGTCCTCAAACATCTCATTTCCAGCACCTCCATCCTCCTGCGCACAACTCTATCCATAGCCCACGCCTCGCAACCATACAACATTGTTGGAACCACTATTCCTTCAAACATACCCATTTTTGCTTTCCGAGATACTGTTCTCGACTTCCACACATTCTTCAAGGCCCCCAGAATTTTCACCCCCTCCCCCACCCTATGATCCACTTCTGCTTCCATGGTTCCATCCGCTGCCAGATCCACTCCCAGATATCTAAAACACTTCACTTCCTCCAGTTTTTCTCCATTCAAACTCACCTCCCAATTGACTTGACCCTCAACCCTACTGTACCTAATAACCTTGCTCTTATTCACATTAACTCTTAACTTTCTTCTTCCACACACTTTACCAAACTCAGTCACCAGCTTCTGCAGTTTCTCACATGAATCAGCCACCAACGCTGTATCATCAGCGAACAACAACTGACTCACTTCCCAAGCTCTCTCATCCCCAACAGACTTCATACTTGCCCCTCTTTCCAAAACTCTTGCATTTACCTCCCTAACAACCCCATCCATAAACAAATTAAACAACCATGGAGACATCACACACCCCTGCCGCAAACCTACATTCACTGAGAACCAATCACTTTCCTCTCTTCCTACACGTACACATGCCTTACATCCTCGATAAAAACTTTTCACTGCTTCTAACAACTTTCCTCCCACACCATATATTCTTAATACCTTCCACAGAGCATCTCTATCAACTCTATCATATGCCTTCTCCAGATCCATAAATGCTACATACAAATCCATTTGCTTTTCTAAGTATTTCTCACATACATTCTTCAAAACAAACACCTGATCCACACATCCTCTACCACTTCTGAAACCACACTGCTCTTCCCCAATCTGATGCTCTGTACATGCCTTCACCCTCTCAATCAATACCCTCCCATATAATTTACCAGGAATACTCAACAAACTTATACAAGTATTTATATGATATGAAAACTTATGATATTTCTGTGCTTTTGCTCTGCAGAATTGTCAGACTGTATACTGTTCTGTTTTCTTGAGATGAACCATGTGTAGTTAGGAATGAATTATATGTAGTTATCTTTATGGAACCATTCGAAGTGGCTTTTTATTTTTTTTTCTAATATAAGTATGTCTGTGTACTGCAACAATATTCACTCAAAATATCTACATTCATATTGCTTAGAGACATGCCAATACTTGTATCACTGCTGAGTCCTTTTATACTGTCTTAAATTTTCTAAGAACAATATTTTTTTTGTGCTTCAGGTCATCAAGGACAGATCCACCAGACCTTGCTTCTTTAATGAAGACAACTGATGAGATCATTGAGTCCTTAGTGTGTCCTCCTCCACCTAGTGAAATGTCACTGAATGAGGAAATGATATCAAGGATGATAGTACCAGCACCATCTTGGAGCAAGTCTGTTGTGCCTGGTCAGTTGATTTGCCTGTTATCTTTTATTAATAGACTGCTTAGACTTAGCTTTAAGTTTGAAACTTAAGATCTCATTATTTTGATCCTTTCCACTCTTATATGTGATATTCATTATCAAGGTCTCTGCTGAAAGCTCATGTTTCTGGTCAACTACTACACAGTCAATTTACAGGTAGACAAAAATCTGAATGAGCAGATTAAATCGAATATACACTCATTATGTCTCGACAAAAGAAATTATTTTTCCTTATTGAGCATATAAAAATCCTGGTCATGGTATATGGTTACTGGGTAGGTAAGCCATATGCATTGTTTTTAGTCAGTTTGTAATGTTTTCAAGGTGCTTGCTATCATGATTTTAGTACCATTAACAAACATTGGATTTTTATCTTGTAACAAGACATTTTTTTATGAAAGGGAGTGAGTATTCAACATATTCTCTCCTTTTTAATAAACCAAAAAGTAACAGTTGTTGTATATTTTTGCTAAATTTATATCATATTTTTTGATATGCACATAGTATGAAGTTTTATAAAACTGCTTACAAGCTTAATATGATTACAGTTATTGTATGTTTTTGCTAACGTTAGATGTTTGGTAGATGTGCCTATGTTATGAAATGCCTCTAAAACTACATACAAAGCTTAAGTGTATCAAGCAATCAGCTTTACAGAGGTTTAGTTGGGTTAAAACAAGAAACATATGATTATCCAGGATCCATATCGTCTGAATGCATGAGATAATCAAACTTAGAGGCTGTCCGTCCTCTACTAACATAGTCAAGAAATTATTAGGTACTGAAATACAGGTTTTCATGTATGAAGACATTCTCATATTTAGAGGCAATGTAGTAACCTTCTTCACTGTTGGTCCAGCTGATTAGATAAAGATAAATGCCATTTTTTATATGTACCTTTTTAGCTAGAATATTCCTACCACTATTTGGAAACAAGTATTGCATCCCATTCATATACTAGTAATCATAACAACCTGCAGTACAACATGATAAATCTTAGCACTGTATTGCATAGCTGAAAGCGGATTATTACCATCATAGGTAATGATTTTTATTGATACTTCAATTTTCATTTTTGTAAAACAGTAAAACACAAAGGACAGTTTCTAAGTACTTAGATTGATGAACATATATGTGTCATATGATTATGATGAAACTGAGCACATCCCTTTTCACATTTTAATCAGACGATTAGGTTTAGTAGCATGTCCAGTTTCTTCTCATACTACATTTATCTGCTTACATCAAGTAAAGAGGTTTTCGACTTAAGCCCAATGTCATTTTGGAAAACAGGCATGAGTCAAGATTGGTTGTTCTTTTTTATGAAATGGGACAACCAATAAGTTAGATTATTGGGAATAGCATCAGTCTATCCATTTTGAATAAGACGTATGTGCCCAGCTTTCACATGTAATAGGGGATCAAATGATACCAGTATTGAAGATGTTACTGTGAGGCCAACAGTTCTTGATGTTAAGTGTAGTTAGATAACATATGAAGTGAAGTGCCGTGGTTATAATTTTTAAACGTATAATTGAAGTTTCCATTGGGAGCTCAGCTAGCAGTTTGATATGTAAGGTAGTATTTTATAGATTTTTACCATATTGATTTGCTCCTTACTGTAATCCTGTTATGACATACAAAAAAAGTTTCATATTTCACATGCTGTTTAACAGTGTTGTAGTGCAGTACCAGTAAAGGTGAAAAAGAAATATTACCATAAACGTGAAAAAAGAAGTGAAAGAAAAGATTTCCTTATGAAATGAAATCTGGATATTGTTTGCAAAGGATCTCTGTTTAACATTTCAGAGAAAAACTGAAGCAATTTACTTTGTTTTTTAAATTTCTAGTAATTTTTCTACACTTATATCAATATATAAGTATATATTGACTTTTTTTATTAGGCTTTTGCACTACAGCAGTAATGGAAAAAGTGCTTTTATCATGAATATGCCATTTTTGATAATATGCTTTTCATACTGATACCCTGAGGAATGTTGTTTGTATTGTAATAGTTGTGGGTTATTTAGAAAATAAGTAAAGATTTACAAAAGAAGGACTGTAATATACACGATGGTTATATGAGGTCTCCGGCTGTTTTCTAGTCATTACTGATATTGACGTTATTTTCTTATGTATCTAGGAAAACAGTATGAATACAAATCTTGCTTGAGAAACTATATGTATTAGATAGATCCTTAAAGCCTTATTTATTCAATCTGCTCATTCCAAAAATGCTATGCCACTCTTAACAAAACACATGGATGATTGCTTCAAACCTCATTCAATATAGATTTGTACAACCTATGTCTTTTGTGAAGGGCAACAGCAGTGTCATCATTATTCTCATTAAATTTTCTGCATTGCATGCATTTTTCACCAGAAACACTTTTGCTATCTCTTGCGTATAGCAATAATTGCAAGGTAAGATACATTAAATTGCCATATAGAAATTGGCGTGATTAACCCACTGAGTAGGCTGATTTCATATTTTGAGGATGACGTGATGATTTCCCTTGGTCTAAATAGCCTATAGATATGATAAGCTGATTTAAGTAATTTGTCTTCCATTCTCATACAGACCATGGTGAAAGTATTTCCTTTTTCTTCATCGTGCTTGTGTCAGCCATCAGCGAGTGTCTTATGGCCCACAAGTATAGCTTTTAGATTTAGGAATCATTCTGAAAGGAAGAAATTAATGTAAAAAGGAAAGAAATGCCTTCAGCAAAAGGCAGAGTCAACCCAAGCACACGCATTTCTGTCACCCTGAAAAACAACTGCCTCAGTCTTACCGTTTCAACGAAACAGGGCACAAGTGAAGGTCAGTTTTCAGTCTACCTTCATTTATCTATGAGTACTTGATTACTTTTAGCATGTTTGGACCAAGTTCAGCTAACATGATCCTGCAAATTATTTTAATTTTTCTGGCCAACTATTTCACATTGATACATGTGATCATTGATTTCATTGGGAAAAAACTGAGTCAGCACAATACTCCAGAAGCCTCTGATGATCATGTGGCTCCATTAAAAAGTGTTGCTTTTTTCTCATCTGTGCTTGTCTGTGTGCAATATTTTACTCAAGCAGATGAGGGAAGGAGAGAAGGAGCTGTGCAGACTTATCATTCACACCTTTGATCATTCCCAAGCTTACTGAGAACTGGTTGTGGAAACTATTGAATTGTGCTTACTCCTCTTTCCCTCAACATACTGATGTTGAGTCATCTATTTAGATCGTTGTTAAGATGATACTGTTAATCGGAGTTGTCTCTTCTACTGGTTTGGCAGTGATTTTTAAAGTGCTTTGCCTGCCAATTTGTGATAGTCTGTCTGCACTTCTTTTATTAAGTACATGGTTGAAGACCAGCCCTTATTCTTCTCTTCTGCATCTGTAACTGCATTTCACTGCTGCAGTGGCTGCTGTCTGTTAGGTTGCATTTTAGACTGTATCTTATCAGGCAGTCAGTTTCTAACAGCCCACTTTCACACACATTTCTTACAAACATATCTTACAAATATTACTAATCTTTTAGTAACAAGTCAAAGAGGTCTTGCATTTTTTGTTATTCTTGTTTAGGAGTATATGATTTTGAGGGAGGTTTGGTTTTCACTTGAGCAGCGAGGTAAGTATTACCTCTCTATTGTTATGTGGTGCAGCATTAGTGCTGAGCCATAACCTTAGCAGTGCATTTGCTTTTATTGCTTTTATGCATATGCACCTTGCCTGTGTATAGATTGAATTCTTCTAAGCAGTGCAATCATGCTTTTGTAAATCCTTATGGTCAGCTATAAATAATGTTTTCTGCTTTGTTTTAGAATTTTTGGGTAGATGCTCAACAAGATGAAGCTTTTCAATCTGTTGTTCTTCAGTATGCTTAGTCCTGGAAACCACCAGGGTATTTTTAGGCTCCTTCCTTGCATGGTGGATTTTGATATTTTTGTTTTAATGATAAAGTTAGTGTTGATCTGTGGCCTTATATCTGTCTTATGCATTTAACTGCATCATCTTTTTTATGTTCAGCATGATATTTTGTGCAGTGTTTTGTAAAACACTAATGACATTTCTCTAACTGAGAAGTCTGATTTTTATTGCTGTAGTATTTAGGTAAGTGCCCTTTCCTTAGGTTAAACCTTACATGGTGGTATTGTACAGTCACATAATATCAAAGATTTAATATCAATTTTGTTCTTTGCTGTTGTTTTATTACCCATCGAGATGCTTGCATGGTTGTTACAAACTCATCATTAACCTTAGAAGCTGAGTCAGTTGTTTGAATTTATGATTTGTGTTTTTGGATTCATTATAGATAAGAATCACTGCAAAAGTTGTGTAGCATATTTTTTTTTTTAACTTGAGTAGTATATTTTTCAACATTCTGACAAACTTTCTAGCTTTTACATTACAGTAAAAGAAAAGAACATTACTACCTTTCTTTCTTATGAGGTTCAGCTCAGTCCTCTGTTCTTTATGCTACCTCACTAACATAGGAAATGGCGAATATGTATTAAGAAAAGAGAAATGCAGACTACACTATGTGAATGCAGAATCTGCTGAGTGAATGCACTAAATGCATTACTTGAAATATAATTGTACAATATTTATACAGTATGTAAAGTAGCTGGATGGAATGGCTCAAGTAGTTTTAAGTATTAGTATGAGCACAGATATGTAATGCCCCATTATTAGTGTGTGTGCTGTGTAATGCACTGGGTTTTGGATGCCGTTGAAAACATATGTCCAATGGATGTGTATAGGGAATTGTGGTTTCAGTGCATCACGCATGACAGATAGAGATTGAGTGTGAATGAATGTGGCCTTTTTGTCTGTTTTCCAGGCGCTACCTTGTTGACACAGGGGATGACATTCTTGTTTCCTTTAGCTAAAGGTAGGCTGGCGCCAGTATTGGATGAAAGAAAGCGAGTATGAATATGTGCGTGTATATAAGTTGATATGTATATGTATGTGTATCAGCGTGTAGGTATATATATGTATGTATATGGAGTGGTGTGAGAGGCAAGTTGTTAGAGGCAGTGAAAAGTTCTTATCGAGGATGTAAGGCATGTGTACAAGTAGGAAGAGAGGAAAATGATTGGTTCTCAGTGAATGTTGGTTTGCGACAGGGGTGCATGATGTCTCCATGGTTGTTTAATTTGTTTATGGATGGGGTTGTTAGGGAGGTGACTGAAAGAGTTTTGGAAAGAGGGACAAGTATGCAGTCTGTTATGGATGAGAGAGCTTGGGAAGTGAGTCAGTTGTTGTTCGCTCATGATACAGCGCTGGTGGCTGATTTGGGTGAGAAACTGCAGAAACTGGAGACTGAGTTTGGTAAAGCATGTGAAAGAAGAATGCTGAGAGTAAATGTGAATAAGAGCAAGGTTATTAGGTACAGTAGGGTTGAGGGACAAGTCAGTTGGGAGTTACGTTTGAATGGAGAAAAACTGGAGGAAGTGAAGTGTTTTAGATATCTGGGAGTGGATTTGGCAGTGGATGGAACCATGGAAGTGGAAGCGAGTCATACGGTGGGGGAGGGAGCGAAAGTCCTGGGAGCGTTGAAAAATGTGTGGGAAGCGAGAACGTTATCTTGGAAAGCAAAAATGGGTATGTTTGAAGGAATAGTGGTTCCGGCAATGTTATATGGTTGCGAGGTGTGGGCTATAGATAGAGTTGTGCGGAGGAGGGTAGATGTGTTGGAAATGAGATGTTTGAGGACAATATGTAGTGTGAGGTGGTTTGATCGAGTAAGTGATGAAAGAGTGAGAGAGATGTGTGGTAATAAAAAGAGTGTGGTTGAGAGAGCAGAAGAGGGTGTTTTGAAATGGTTTGGTCACATGGAGAGAATGAGTGAGGAAAGATTGACAAGGAGGATATATGTGTCAGAGGTGGAGGGAATGAGGAGAAGTGGGAGACCAAATTGGAGGTGGAAAGATGGAGTGAAAAAGATTTTGAGTGATAGGGGCCTGAACATGCAGGAGGGTGAAAGGCGTGCAAGGAATAGAGGGAATTGGAACAAGGTGGTATACTGGGGTCGATGTGCTGTCAATGGATTGAACTAGGGCATGTAAAGTGTCTGGAGTAAACCATGGAAAGTTCTGTGGAGCTTGGTTTGGAAAGGGAGCTGTGGTTTTGGTGCATTATACATGACAGCTAGAGACTGAGATGTACAGGTATTTATATGTGCGTGTGTGGACATGTATGTATATATATGTGTATGTGGGTGGGTTGGGCCAATCTTTCGTCTGTTTCCTTGTGCTACCTCGCTAACGTGGGAGACAGCGACAAAGTATTATAAAAAAAAATGAAAAATAATATGAGTGGATGGGCTGTTCTTTGTCTGTTTCCTGGTGCTAACTCACTGATGCGGGAAACAGAGATCAAGCAAGTATGAATATGTACATATGTATATATGTATATGATTGTGTATATGTATGTATGGGTGTTTATGTATATATATATATATACACGAGTGAGTATTCTGAAGGTTTGTTGAATGTGTTTGATGATAGAGTGGCAGATATAGGGTGTTTTGGTCGAGGTGGTGTGCAAAGTGAGAGGGTTAGGGAAAATGATTTGGTAAACAGAGAAGAGGTAGTAAAAGCTTTGCGGAAGATGAAAGCCGGCAAGGCAGCAGGTTTGGATGGTATTGCAGTGGAATTTATTAAAAAAGGGGGTGACTGCATTGTTGGCTGGTTGTTAAGGTTATTTAATGTATGTATGATTCATGGTTAGGTGCCTGAGGATTGGCGGAATGTGTGCATAGAGCCATTGTATAAAGGCAAAGGGGATAAGAGTGAGTGCTCAAATTACAGAGGTATAAGTTTGTTGAGTGTTCCTGGTAAATTATATGGGAGGGTATTGATTGAGAGGGTGAAGGCATGTACAGAGCATCAGATTGGGGAAGACCAGTGTGGTTTCAGAAGTGGTAGAGGATGTGTGGATCAGGTGTTTGCTTTGAAGAATGTATGCGAGAAATACTTAGAAAAGCAAATGGATTTGTATGTAGCATTTATGGATCTGGAGAAGGCATATGATAGAGTTGACAGAGATGCTCTGTGGAAGGTACTAAGAATATATGGTGTGGGAGGCAAGTTGTTAGAAGCAGTGAAAAGTATTTTCGAGGGTGTAAGGCATGTGTACGTGTAGGAAAAGAGGAAGGTGATTGGTTCTCAGTGAATGTAGGTTTGCGGCAGGGGTGTGTGATGTCTCCATGGTTATTTAATTTGTTTATGGATGGGGTTGTTAGGGAGGTGAATGCAAGAGTTTTGGAAAGAGGGGCAAGTATGCAGTCTGTTGTGGATGAGAGAGCTTGGGAAGTGAGTCAGTTGTTCGCTGATGATACAGTGCTGGTGGCTGATTCATGTGAGAAACTGCAGAAGCCGGTGACTGAGTTTGGTAAAGTGTGTGAAAGAAGAAAGGTAAGAGTAAATGTGAATAAGAGCAAGGTTATTAGGTACAGTAGGGTTGAGGGTCAAGTCAATTGGGAGGTAAGTTTGAATGGAGAAAAACTGGAGGAAGTAAAATGTTTTAGATATCTGGGAGTGGATCTGGCAGCGATTGGAACCATGGAAGCGGAAGTGAATCATAGGGTGGGGGAGGGGGCGAAAATCCTGGGAGCCTTGAAGAATGTGTGGAAGTCGAGAACATTATCTCGGAAAGCAAAAATGGGTATGTTTGAAGGAATAGTGGTTCCAACAATGTTGTATGGTTGCGAGGCGTGGTCTATGGATAGAGTTGTGCGCAGGAGGATGGATGTGCTGGAAATGAGATGTTTGAGGACAATGTGTGGTGTGAGGTGGTTTGATCGAGTAAGTAACGTAAGGTAAGAGAGATGTGTGGAAATAAAAAGAGCGTGGTTGAGAGAGGAGAAGAGGGTGTTTTGAAATGGTTTGGGCACATGGAGAGAATGAGTGAGGAAAGATTGACCAAGAGGATATATGTGTCGGAGGTGGAGGGAACGAGGAGAAGTGGGAGACCAAATTGGAGGTGGAAAGATGGAGTGAAAAAGATTTTGTGTGATCGGGGCCTGAACACGCAGGAGGGTGAAAGGCGTGCAAGGAATAGAGTGAATTGGATCGATGTGGTATACCGGGGTTGACGTGCTGTCAGTGGATTGAATCAGGGCATGTGAAGCGTCTGGGGTAAACCATGGAAAGCTGTGTAGGTATGTATATTTGCGTGTGTGGACGTGTATGTATATACATGTGTATGGGGGTGGTTTGGGCCATTTCTTTCGTCTGTTTCCTTGCGCTACCTCGCAAACGCGGGAGACAGCGACAAAGCAAAAAAAAAAATATATATATATATATATATATATATATATATATATATATATATATATATTTTTTTTTTTTCTATTATTCGCCATTTCCTGCGATAGCGAGGTAGCGTTAAGAACAGAGGACTGGGTCTTTGAGGGAATAGCATCTGGCCCCCTTCTCTGTTCCTTCTTTTGGAAAAAAAAAATGCCCATACATGTACATGTACATAGATATACGTAGCATATACATATCAATATCTACATACTTATATGCACATGTACATATCATACATGCTTGCTTTCATCCATTACTGTCGCTACCCTGCCACACTGGAAATAACATCACTACCTCCTGCTTCAGCGAGGTAGCGCCAGGAAAACAGACAGAAAGCTATACATGGGTGTCTACTTTCATTGCATGTGCAAATGTTACAATCTTGCTTAATGATGGGAACTGCAGTTGTGTCCCAGTCTGGGTATGAGATCTTATCCCATGATGTAGTAGCCCTTAACTTACACAGTACGTGCTCTACCACAGACTTCAGTGCAAATGGAGGGGTTCTAAGAGGAAGTAAATTTGACCGCATCCGCTTTGAGATAAAGAATGGCATGCGTGCCTCGATTGGATTTTCTCGAAGCCACCTCTAAATGCATTTTTAAAGTCACCTTGTAAGTTTTTGTTGAATCACATTATAGTACCTAACTAAAAGGAATGATACACTCTGTCATGGCTAAGAATAAATTGCCTTTACCATCAAATATGGGTAAGAGTATGTCACTGTAATTGTAGTTGTTATAGTGAACCTCAGCAGAAACTGCACCTTGTGTTGATGCTGGCTACTGATTATAGTCTCAAGATGAATTGGAGGAATGATGAATGATTTCCATTTGGGGATTTATCTTAACAACTTTCTCCAAAATTTCTGACACATCTGCAGTATTCTACTGCATTTTAGTTAGCCATTTATAGTCACATCTGTCATAATTTGCTGCTTCTGTTTATTTTTGTGGATTGGATGAGACACACAAGCATTACCAATGGTAGTGGAGAAGCTGACAGAAAGGATGTGTGTCATAGGTAGAAGGGACAGCGAGAAGTGGGAGATCTAATTGGTGATAGAAGGATGGAGTAAATATGATTTTGTGTGGTTGTGACCTGAACATGCAAGAGGATGAAAGGCATGAAGGAGATATAGTGAACTTAGAGTGATGTGGTATGAAAAGGATGACATGCTGTAAGGGGACTGAACCAGAAAATATGAAGCAGCCAGGCAAAACCACAGTAAGGTCTGTAGGACTTGGTTGTAGATAGGGTGCTGTGGTTTCAATGCATTACACATGACAGCTAGGGAATGGATGTGAGTCAATGGGGCCCTTTCTTCATCTGTTCCTCATGCTACCTCACTGATGAGGGAAACAGTGAATAGGTAGAATACTCACAATGGAGGAAAAGACAGAACAGAAAATTGGCAGAGAAAGAGGAAGATGATGAGACAAAACCGAATGATGCAGATGGTAAAGCGTTATGTAAACTTTCTCAAAGATTGTTCATCATCTGCTATGTAAGACTTTATATTCCCCTGCCAAATGGAATACATTCATTCCTGATAAGTTATCCGTTATCTGGAATTCTGATGAGCAGAACATGTTTTCCCATAGCCTGGAAATGTGTTCCTACAGGAAAAGAAAATTGGCTTTAGGACATCCTTGAAGATAATTATGAATGTAGAAGATCCTTTTTAAGCATAGATTTTATACATATTTGGTAATGTTGTGATAAGATACCAAAGTCAAGCCCGAGAAGTGCTAGATTTAATGAGTGGTGTGCCTCAAGGATCAGTCTTGGGACTGGTTCTCTTTCTCATGTTTATAAATGATATTGACATTGGCTTGTTCATCTTGGTTGGACTTACCCTAACCCATCATTAAATGCATTTTAGGTCATCTCGTATATTTTTGTTGAACCAAATTTTATCATTTTTAATTACCTTGACCAACTAAAGGGAATGTAACATAGTCTGTTGTGGCTAAGAATCCATAACCTTTACCATTGACTGTGGTGAAGAGCACATAAATCTTGTCATCATAGTGAACCTCAGCAGAAACTGCACTATGCATTTATACTGGCTGCTGGTTATAGTCTGATGATGAACCAGAGGAATCATGATTACTTTGCATTTGGAGATTATCTTCACAACTTTCTCTAAAAGTACTGTCATTACCGCAGTATTTACTGCATTTACATTAGTTAGCCATTTATGGTTGTGTTTTTCATAATTTATGGATTTAATGTGACAGACAGAAGTGTTATCAATAGTATTGGCATTTGCATCATTATTGCTGTGATTAAAAGATCCATCAGTGCATGCTTGTTTTACTCATCTTCTAGGCCCCATTTGTGAAGATTTGGGTATGCTTACCCTAGACATTTGCAAAATGACAAGCCTTATCAGTGGCAAAACACTTATTTCTGTAACCACACCTATAACAGTTCTTGGCATGCCTGCCTGTTTTGTCTATAAGTTATATGGTTGTCTTGCACACCATTTTTATGAGTTATGCTTGCCCACATTTTTGCTCCTATTTATTTTGGCTGTTGGATAAACTACTTATAATTGCTGTTTTTTATGCACTGTTTTTGATATTGGTTAGCTTTCATATATCTGGCAGCCTTAACAAATGTGTTTAAATCTGCAGTTTTCTCTTCAAGAAGTTTCATTCTGATTACCTTATCAGGATGTCTGCATAAGAAACACTGATACTTTGTCATTCTTGTATGCATACCCATACTGCCTGGCAGCATCACACTAATCAGTTTGATCCAAGATCCATATCATATCATGTGGTCGTGGTGCAGAACAAAAAGATGTATATCACCTGAAAACTTCTAATCTCTCATGACTGAAAATAATTTAAGATTTGCTGCATTTTTGTAGGAGTGGAGTTACCATTAAGTGAGGCACTATATACTCAAAGTACTGCTGATCTGATCACTAACAATGGGTCTGCCATAACTGAAAAGGGCTCAGTCCCTTTATAGGGATATTTCTTGTTTGTACTCACTACTCTGTCATGTGGTACATTATGGTCATTGGAGGGTTTGGGGAATTGAAGGTGACCACTGCCAGTTACTTACAGTGGGTGGTGGGCTCGGCGTGTAGGACTTTGTCAGCTCACTTTAGTTGCAGGTGATGTGACAGTGTTCTTTCTATGGCCATTTTTTTCAGATCATTTCCTTTTAAGATATATGCTGGGACACAATCTCTGCCCTCTTATCTAAGTTATTACGTGAAGTTATCCAGTCTCATCCCTAAAGTAATATCAAGTAGCTCACCAGACATATGGAATGAAGCAGAGATGCACTGTAATGTAAATACCACTTTGTGTGTATATCTCATATGTATATATTACATGTAACTCAGTTTGTCAAATCCAGGGAAAAATAAGGAACCACTGGAGCTTCTACTCATGGATTTCTGCACAGCCATTGGGAGAAAGATGTCACTGCAGGAATACAGGGACAGGAATTTTTAAGGAATGCTGCATTTGATGAATCATATGGAATACAATAATAAGGATGACAGTCAACCTCGCTAATGCGGGAGACATCACCAAAGTATGATAATTTGTGTAAATTTGTGTAAATGTGAATAAGAGCAAGGTTATTAGTTACAGTAGGGATGAGGGTCAAGTCAATTGGGAGGTAAGTTTGAATGGAGAAAAACTGGAGGAAGTAAAGTGTTTTAGATATCTGGGAGTGGATCTGGCAGTGGATGGAACCATGGAAGCAGAAGTGAATCATAGGGTGGGGAAGGGGGCGAAAATCCTGGGAGCCTTGAAGAATGTGTGGAAGTCGAGAACATTATCTCGGAAAGCAAAAATGGGTATGTTTGAAGAAATAGTGGTTCCAACAATGTTGTATGGTTGCGAGGCGTGGTCTATGGATAGAGTTGTGCGCAGGAGGGTGGATGTGCTGGAAATGAGATGTTTGAGGACAATATGTGGTGTGGGGTGGTTTGATCGAGTAAGTAATGTAAGGGTAAGAGAGATGTGTGGAAATAAAAAGAGTGTGGTTGAGAGAGCAGAAGAGGGTGTTTTGAAATGGTTTGATCACATGGAGAGAATGAGTGAGGAAAGGTTGACCAAGAGGATATATGTGTCGGAGGTGGAGGGAACAAGGAGAAGTGGGAGACCAAATTGGAGGTGGAAAGATGGAGTGAAAAAGATTTTGAGTGATCAGGGCCTGAACATGCAGGAGGGTGAAAGGTGTGCAAGGAATAGAGTGAATTGGATCGATGTGGTATACCGGGGTCGACGTGCTGTCAGTGGATTGAATCAGGGCATGTGAAGCGTCTGGGGTAAACCATGGAAAGTTCTGTGGGGCCTTGATGTGGAATGGGAGCTGTGTTTTCGGTGCATTATTACATGACAGCTAGAGACTGAGTGTGAACGAATGGGGCCTTTGTTGTCTTTTCCTAGCACTACCTCGCACACATGAGGGGTGAGGGGGTTGTTATTCCATGTGTGGCAGCGTGGCGATGGGAATAAATAAAGGCAGACAGTGTGAATTGTGTGCATGTGTATATATGTATATGTCTGTGTGTGTATATATATGTGTACATTGAGATGTATAGGTATGTATATTTGCATGTGTGGACGTGTATGTATATACATGTGTATGTGGGTGGGTTGGGCCATTTCTTTTGTCTGTTTCCTTGCGCTACCTCGCTAACGCAGGAGACAGCGACAAAGCAAAATAAAATAAAAATATAAATGAATATATATATATTAATATTATTTTGCTTTGTCGCTGTCTCCCGCGTTTGCGAGGTAGTGCAAAGAAACAGACGAAAGAAATGGCCCAACCCACCCCCATACACATGTATATACATACACGTCCACACACGCAAATATACATACCTATACATCTCAATGTACACATATATATACACACACAGACATATACATATATACACATGCACACAATTCACACTGTCTGCCTTTATTTATTCCCATCGCCACGCTGCCACACATGGAATAACAACCCCCTCCCCCCTCATGTATGCGAGGTAGTGCTAGGAAAAGACAACAAAGGCCCCATTCGTTCACGCTCAGTCTCTAGCTGTCATGCAACAATGCCCGAAACCACAGCTCCCTTTCCACATCCAGGCCCCACAGAACTTTCCATGGTTTACCCCAGACGCTTCACATGCCCTGATTCAATCCACTGACCGCACGTCAACCCCGGTATACCACATCGATCCAATTCACTCTATTCCTTGCCCACCTTTCACCCTCCTGCATGTTCAGGGCCCGATCACTCAAAATCTTTTTCACTCCATCTTTCCACCTCCAATTTGGTCTCCCACTTCTCCTCGTTCCCTCCACCTCCGACACATATATCCTCTTGGTCAATCTTTCCTCACTCATTCTCTCGATGTGCCCAAACCATTTCAAAACACCCTCTTCTCCTCTCTCAACCACGCTCTTTTTATTTCCACACATCTCTCTTACTTTTACATTACTTACTCGATCAAACCACTTTACACCACACATTGTCCTCAAACATCTCATTTCCAGCACATCCACCCTCCTGCGCACAACTCTATCCATAGCCCACGCCTCGCAACCATACAACATTGTTGGAACCACTATTCCTTCAAACATACCCATTTTTGCTTTCCGAGATAATATTCTCGACTTCCAAACATTCTTCAAGGCTCCCAGAATTTTCACCCCCTCCCCCACCCTATGATTCACTTCCACTTCCATGGTTCCATCCGCTGCCAGAGCCACTCCCAGATATCTAAAAGACTTTACTTCCTCCAGTTTTTCTCCATTCAAACTTACCTCCCAATTGACTGGACCCTCAACCCTACTGTACCTAATAACCTTGCTCTTATTCACATTTACTCTTACCTTTCTTCTTTCACACACTTTACCAAACTCAGTCACCAGCTTCTGCAGTTTCTTACATGAATCAGCCACCAGCGCTGTATCATCAGCGAACAACAACTGACTCACCTCCCAAGCTCTCTCATCCCCAACAGACTGCATACTTGCCCCTCTTTCCAAAACTCTTGCATTCACCTCCCTAACAACCCCATCCATAAACAAACAACCATGGAGACATCACACACCCCTGCCGCAGACCCACGTTCACTGAGAACCAATCACTTTCCTCTCTTCCTACGTGTACACATGCCTTACATCCTCGATAAAAACTTTTCACTGCTTCTAACAACTTGCCTCCCACACCATATATTCTTAAAACCTTCCACAGAGCATCTCTGTCAACTCTATCATATGCCTTCTCCAGATCCGTAAATGCTACATACAAATCCATTTGCTTTTCTAAGTTTTTATCACATACATTCTTTAAAGCAAACACCTGATCCACACATCCTTTACCACTTCTGAAACCACACTGCTCTTCCCCAGTCTGATGCTCTGTACATGCCTTCACCCTCAATCAATACCCTCCCATATGATTTATCAGGAATACTCAACAAACTTATACCTCTGTAATTTGAGCACTCACTCTTATCCCCTTTGCCTTTGTACATTGGCACTATGCAAGCATTCAGCCAATCCTCAGGCACCTCACCATGAGTCATACATACATTAAATAACCTTACCAACCAGTCAACAATACAGTCACCCCCTTTTTTAATAAATTCCACTGCAGTACCATCCAAACCTGCTGCCTTGCTGGCTTTCATCTTCCGTAAAGCTTTTACTACCTCTTCTCTACCAAATCATTTTCCCTAACCCTCTCACTTTGCACACCACCTCGACTAAAACACCCTATATCTGCCACTCTATCATCAAACACATTCAACATTTATATATATACATATATAAAATGAGGGAGTAAGAGAGATGTGTGGTAACAAAAAAAAGTGTGGTTGAGAGAGCAGAAGAGGGTGTATTGAAATGGTTTGGAGAGAATGAGCGAGGAAAAATTGACAAAGAGAATATATATGTCAGAGGTTGAGGGAACAAGGAGAAATGGGAGACCAAATTGGAGGTGGAAGGATGGAGTGAAAAAGATTTTGTGCAATCAGGGCCTGAACATACAGGAGGATGAAAGGTGTGCAAGGAATAGAGTGCATTGGAAGGATGTGGTATACCAGGGTCGACGTGCTGTCAATGGATTGAACCAGGGCATGTGAAGCATCTGTGGTAAACCATGGAAAGTTTTGTAGGGCCTGGATGTGGAAAGGAAGCTGTGGTTTTGGTGCATTACACATGACAGCTAGAGACTGAGTGTGAATGAATGTGGCCTTTGTTGCCTTTTCCTAGCGCTACCTCGCTTGCACACAGAGGGAGGGGGATGCCATTTCATGTGTGATGGGATGGCAACAGGAATGGATGAAGGCAGCAAGTGTGGATGTGTACATGTGTATATTTGTATATGTCTTTGTATGTATATGTATGTATACATTGAAATGTATAGGCATGTATATGTGCGTGTGTGGGCGTTTATGTATTTACATGTGTAGACGTGTATGTGGGTACGACAAGAGAACTAATGGGAACATTGCTGAAGGGGCTAATGGGGAAGTAATAACAAGTAGTGGTGAAGTAAGGAGATGGAGTGAGTATTTTGAAGGTTTACTGAATGTGTTTGATGATAGAGTGGCAGATATAGGGTGTTTTGGTCGAGGTGTTGTGCAAAGTGAGAGGGTTAGGGAAAATGATTTGGTGAATAGATAAGAGGTAGTAAAATCTTTATGGAAGATGAAAGCCGGCAAGGCAGTAGGTTTGGATGGTATTGCAGTGGAATTTATTAAAAAAGGGGGTGACTGTATTGTTGACTGGTTGGTAAGGTTATTTAATGTATGTATGATTCATGGTGAGGTGCCTGAGGATTGGCGGAATGCTTGCATAGTGCCATTGTACAAAGGCAAAGGGGATAAGAGTGAGTGCTCAAATTACAGAGGTATAAGTTTGTTGAGAAGGTATAAGTTTGTTGGGAAGTGAGTCAGTTGTTGTTCGCTGATGATACAGCGCTGGTGGCTGATTCTTGTGAGAAACTGCAGAAGCTGGTGACTGAGTTTGGTAAAGTGTGTGAAAGAAGAAAGTTAAGAGTAAATGTGAATAAGAGCAAGGTTATTAGGTACAGTAGGGTTGAGGGTCAAGTCAATTGGGAGGTGAGTTTGAATGGAGAAAAACTGGAGGAAGTGAAGTGTTTTAGATATCTGGGAGTGGATCTGGCAGCGAATGGAACCATGGAAGCGGAAGTGGATCATAGGGTGGGGGAGGGGGCGAAAATTCTGGGAGCCTTGAAGAATGTGTGGAAGTCGAGAACATTATCTCGGAGAGCAAAAATGGGTATGTTTGAAGGAATAGTGGTTCCAACAATGTTGTATGGTTGCGAGGCATGGACTATGGATAGAGTTGTGCACAGGAGGATGGATGTGGTGGAAATGAGATGTTTGAGGACAATGTGTGGTGTGAGGTGGTTTGATCGAGTAAGTAACGTAAGGGTAAGAGAGATGTGTGGAAATAAAAAGAGCGTGGTTGAGAGAGCAGAAGAGGGTGTTTTGAAATGGTTTGGTCACATGGAGAGAATGAGTGAGGAAAGATTGACCAAGAGGATATATGTGTCGGAGGTGGAGGGAATGAGGAGAAGAGGGAGACCAAATTGGAGGTGGAAAGATGGAGTGAAAAAGATTTTGTGTGATCGGGGCCTGAACATGCAGGAGGGTGAAAGGAGGGCAAGGAATAGAGTGAATTGGAGCGATGTGGTATACCGGGGCTGATGTGCTGTCAGTGGATTGAATCAAGGCATGTGAAGCGTGTGGGGTAAACCATGGAAAGCTGTGTAGGTATGTATATTTTGCGTGTGTGGACGTATGTATATACATGTGTATGGGGGTGGGTTGGGCCATTTCTTTCGTCTGTTTCCTTGCGCTACCTCGCAAATGCGGGAGACAGCGACAAAGCAAAAAAAAAAAAAAAAAAAAAGTTTGTTGAGTATTCCTGGTAAATTATATGGGAGGGTATTGATTGAGAGGGTGAAAGCATGTACAGAGCATCAGATTGGGGAAGAGCAGTATTCTTTCAGAAGTGGTAGAGGATGTGTGGATCAGGTGTTTGCTTTGAAGAATGTATGTGAGAAATACTTAGAAAAGCAAATGGATTTGTATGTAGCATTTATGGATCTGGAGAAGGCATATGATAGAGTTGATAGAGATGCTCTGTGGAAGGTATTAAGAATGATATATGGTGTGGGAGGCAAGTTGCTAGAAGCAGTGAAAAGCTTTTATCGAGGATGTAAGGCATGTGGGCGTGTGGGAAGAGAGAAAAGTGATTGGTTCTCAGTGAATGTAGGTTTGGGGCAGGGGTGTGTGATGTCTCCATGGTTGTTTAGTTTGTTTATGGATGGGGTTGTTAGGGAGGTAAATGCAGGAGTTTTGGAATGAGGGGCAAGTATGCTGTCTGTTGTGGATGAGAGAGCTTGGGAAGAGAGTCAGTTGTTCGCTGATGATACAGTGCTGGTGGCTGATTCATGTGAGAAACTGCCGAAGCTGGTGACTGAGTTTGGTAAAGTGTGTGAAAGAAGAAAGTTAAGAGTAAATGTGAATAAGAGCAAGGTTATTAGGTACAGTAGGGTTGAGGGTCAAGTCAATTGGGAGGTAAGTTTGAATGGAGAAAAACTGGAGGAGGTAAAGTGTTTTAGATATCTGGGAGTGGATCTGGCAGCGGGTGGAACCATGGAAGCGTAAGTGAACCATAGGGTGGGGGAGGAGGCGAAAATTCTGGGAGCCTTGAAGAATGTGTGGAAGTCGAGAACATTATCTCGGAAAGCAAAAATGGGTAAGTGTGAAGGAATAGTGGTTCCAACAATGTTGTATGGTTGCGAGGCGTGGGCTATGGATAGAGTTGTGCGCAGGAGGGTGGATGTGCTGGAAATGAGATGTTTGAGGACAATGTGTGGTGTGAGGTGGTTTGATCGAATAAGTAATAATAAGGTAAGAGAGATGTGTGGAAATAAAAAGAGCGTGGTTGAGAGAGGAGAAGAGGGTGTTTTGAAATGGTTTGGTCACATGGAGAGAATGAGAGGAAAGATTGACCAAGAGGATATATGTGTCAGACATGGAGGGAACGAGGAGAAGTGGGAGACCTAATTGGAGGTGGAAGGATGGAGTGAAAAAGATTTTGAGTGATCGGGCCCTGAACATGCAGGAGGGTGAAAGGCGTGGAAGGAATAGAGTGAATTGGAACGATGTGGTATATAGGGGTTGATGTGCTGTCAGTGGATTGAACCAGGGCATGTGAAGCTTCTGGTGTAAACCATGGAAAGTTCTGTGGGACCTGGATGTGGAAAGGGAGCTGTGGTTTCGGTGCATTATTACATGACAGCTAGAGACTGAGTGTGAACAAATGGGGCCTTTGTTGTCTTTTCCTAGCACTACCTCGTGCACATGAGGGGGGAGGGGGATGTTATTCCATGTGTGGCGAGGTGGTGATGGGAATAAATAAAGGCAGACAGTATGAATTATGTACATGTGTATATATGTATATGTCTGTGTGTGTATATATATGTGTACATTGAGATGTATAGGTATGTATATTTGCGTGTGTGGATGTGTATGTATATACATGTGTATGTGGGTGGGTTAGGCCATTCTTTCGTCTGTTTCCTTGCGCTACCTCGCTAATGCGGGAGACAGCGACAAAGCAAAATGATAAAGATAAAATGTATATATGTAAGTGAGCAAGATATGGTTATGTTTTATGCCCGTCTTGGTTATGTTATTATTGAGCTGTGGTGTTTTGAAATTTAACAGAGGGAAATGAGTGACACTTAGATAGATATATATGGAGAAATTGCATTTAAGCTTTATTGAACATAACTAGGCTATTGCTTTGCCATCTGAGATGTTGTACAAGTCTGAATTGAGAGAGAAAAAATTTTCAGTAGGGAAAAAAAAAGGAAGGATTTTGAGTTAAAAGTATGAAAAGTGGAATTATCAGCTTAAGTAGAAGAGAAATTACTTACAGAGAAAAGAGAGTAGGTGATAGGACAAGAGGGGAAAGCCACTCCATCAACATCTGATGCAGTGGAAAGGCCAGAAAGTTGAACATTAGGGAAAAGAGAAAAGCAGAAAACCAAAGAAGGAGTTGTGTAAGCAAGGACTTTTACAGCACTGTGTCAAAGTCTTCTTTTAGATGTTGAGAGCTTCAACAAAAGCCTCTTCAAAATCCTGTAGGAGAAGGACCACTGCTGGACAGTGTAGGGGAGATCACCAGTAGACTTAGCACTGCAGAATCCTTATTGATGATCAAAAAGAAAGGAATGGGGCTCTGAGTGTTAGAGAAAGTGAAGGTTAAGGAGAATTTCAAAGACTCTGGAGGCAGTGGAAGTGAGAGTTATTGGAGTGGTCTCCTTTCTTAGGAATGGAAGGAAAGGTCTTTTAAACAGAGTTTTTAAACAGAGATGAAATAGGCAATTAAGGGTTGGAGCTAGCTCAGAGGCACACTGCTTTAGGACTCCAAGAGGTATGGCACCTGTGCCATACTCCTTGTCCATCTAGAACTGATAGAGTACTTAGAAGACCTCGTGTGAGGAATACATGTGAGATGGCGTAGATTCAAATGGGAGATGAGGTTGGAGGATTTGAAGAAGAATCATTGAGAATTTAATGAGAGGAAAATAAGGTACTGAAAAGAGTGTCTTTATCAGTTGGAGAGTTAACTATATAGACTGATCAGGTCAGAGGACCAAGAAATGGATTGAATTGCAGAAGTCATTGGATATATTTTTGGTTAAGGACCAGAGATGTTTGCCATTAGAAGAAGTTAACTCATTGCACTTTCTCTTCGTGAAAGTGTTCATGACTTTATGAAGAACAACTTTGCAGTGATTTTGAGCAGAAATGGAAGTGGGGAGGGGTACAAGGGAAAGGAAGAGTTTTATGGCCCAGTGTGCTTTGTCTCTGGTTCAACAGCATCAGAGCAGGAGTGATCAAACCATGAAGGGGGGAAAAAAATTAGTTTAAAGGGTTGTTGGATTCCATCCCAGCCAAGATAACTTCAGTAATCCGTTCATCCGAACATGAGGCATCCAGACCAGTTAAGTAATACCTGTCTCAGGGAAAGTCAGTAAACAAGAAGTGTAGAGATGACCAATGATCTCTCCTAGAGTGTCAGAATTGGCATTTGAAGGGGATATAGAGGGTGGACGTGCTTAGTTAGAAGAGATTGAAATATAATTGTTTTCAAAGAACTCTAAAGGGGTAGAAATGTGTATTTATATAGGAAAGGTTAGAGATTGAAATATAATTGTTTTCAAAGAACTCTGAAGGGGTAGAATTGTGTATTTATATAGGAAAGGTTCAGAAGTATAAAAGAGGTCAGGTGTGTTGGAAGAGTGTTCTTGATGGATGGAAATTTACATTGGGTGTTGGCTTATCTGCTCCAAATTATTGCAAAGGGAAAAGAAAAGGTCTTGGCTTCAGTGGGATCACTCCATGCAGAGCGCAGCCAATCCTTTTGATGTACATTGAAATCCCTTGCATAAAGGATTTTAGCATATGGATGTGAATTGAGCAATGCTTCATAGCAAAAAGGCAGATGATTGAAGAGTTGTACATAGATGGAGAAATTTTGTGGAAATGTATGAAGCATAAGAGCAAAGATATATACTGAGCTTTTAAGCTAGAAGGCATTAAAGCTAGGAGACTCAAGATCAATGAAATGATGGAAATTTTTGTATTCTGGAAGGCATAAGCATCACTCTCTGAGCAGAGATGATGGTAGAGATTAAAGTTAGAGATCTCATATTATAGAGGGGAAGCAGCCTTGGATAGTTGGTTTTCAGAGAGGGATTAGTGGAGGAAGTAGTTAATTAGTGTTCTACAAAGAGAAGTGTAGCTTTGCATCCATTGATGTTGCAGACATGAATAGAGGAAGAGCCAGTTGTGGGAACTGTGTCCAGTCAAGTGGATTACATTCTTGTCACTTAATGTCAGTTTAGGTAGCCCCAGAAATCTTCCACCTCTCCTCAGTTTGACACTGGAGAATCTGGATAAGAATTATGTCATAATAATTGCAAAAAAGAGGAAGAAAAAAACTTATGTGAAGAGTAATGGGTTCTGTGAGTTTTATAGTAACACATGTCATGTGTGAGATGAAGAGGGTGTGAGTTTGTGGGTTAGATGCCACCAACCCGCTTGGAGTTAAAGCAAAGAGAGCAAAAAGCAGTGACCTGGGCCAGAGGGGAATGACAAACAACACTGTGGTGGCTTACTGTATCACTGGAGTATTGGTTTTGTTTCATCTTTCCTTTTTTTTTTTCTTTTTTTTTACCCATAGCAGATGGTTTCCCGTGTTTGTATGGAGTCCGTGCAATTGGTGTATCTCTTCTATTTTCTCTGCCGTCTGTTGGGGAAACCAAACTTTTCCAATGGAAAGGCAGAGAAGTTAATTCCCATGTCTTCCACTCAGTCCTTTCTTTCAGAGATAGAAACATAGCTCAAACTAGATGGGTTCTAGAGATTTTTAGCTGGATTGCAACGTCTCAGTTGATGTTTCATCTACATTTAATTTGTTTATATCACTTTGTTTATACCACTGCTTTTGTACAGTACTCTGTTATTATGTTTTCTTGTCATGTTCATTTGAATAGTCTGGTTCTTTTGCTGTTCTTCTTTGAAAGTGTCCAAATTGCTCCACATATGGGTTGCAGTTCATTCAGTAGGAATTCAGAGAATTTTTGAGATTTCTTCACATCAAGAAATATGTAATAATTTCTTTTGTCTGCCTTTGCTATGGTATTAGAACTGTTTTGTTTTATTGATGCATTATCCATTCCTCCAACCTTATTCATGAAAAGTGTAGTTTTAGTTCCTTTCAGTTCCCTCTTTAAGCAAAGCCTTTTTAAGTGTGGTCACTAAAGATGTTTGTTTTTTTCCTGCAAGAAATGAAATAAACATTTAGAGACCATTCATCCTAGACTAAGATTTCTCAATTAGGGATCACAATCCAAAATAGGGTGTAAATTCATTATTTGGATTATAAACCATCTTGATGTGCATACCCAGCTATTTGGAACAGAATTACAGAGCTAGTAGGCACATTGGTTTTGTACAACAGCCACCATTCCCTCCCATTTAAACTTCCTGAAATGACTAGTAATGAGCCACCAGTTTGTACCTGTCTTAGGACATATCTAGGAACCTCATGGAACCACGGCTGTTGCTTAGGATGAAGGACAGTATGAATCATGAACTTTGGAGTTGCACATGAAGAAATTTGAGAAGCCTTAGGCCTTTAGTGTGATGTAAAAACTATTGCATTTGTCATTTTTGGCATCTGTCAAATGTATTAGTGATACTTGTCCCTGATCTTGAAAAACATCAAAACAGAGTGACCAGTATATTTGTTTGATAAGAATAAGTGTAGTTTCTTCTCTTAGCAAATCTCAGAATTTTCCCTTTCATTTCAAGGAACTCAAGTTGTGTATTACTAAGTGTAGACAAAAGATCAGTGCTTGAATGATGTCAATTTATTCAGATATGAATATTAGTTGTGATTTTTGTATCCTTTGGGCAGGAAGTGTATAACATACCTGGTAAATTTATTCAGTATATTTTCCAAGGATTTACTGTGAACTGTGAATACACAGTCTTTTTGCAATCCAGGGAAGTCCTTAGCTTCAAATACAAAAAATGTGGGTTTCAAAACTATGATTCTAAAAAAATGTTGTGATAAAGGACCTTCATTTATCTTAGTCCTGCTTAGAGTGATTGTTAAAGCTTTTTTTGGTCTGTAATTCAACCAGTTTAATTGCCTTGCTTGATAACTAAGGGACTCCTCTAATCCAGGTAGATGGTAGGTGAGTGGCATCCATTAATGTGAACTGATTTGCCATCTGAAAAAAATTTAAGCATTCTTTGCCAGCCATTACGTTTGGAAAAGATGTATTTGAGCTTAAGAATTGGTAGACTAAAAGTACACACTCACATCCCATCCACATTATTGATGTTTTTGTTCTTAAGAAACATATATAGATCACTGCTCGATGTGGCTATAATTTGATGGGTTCTTATGATGTGCTACAGTAACACAAGAGTAATTTTCTTTACATGATCCATTAGTGGCTTCCTTCTAGTGACAAGTCATTTGCTTTGATTTTTTGGGCCACTTTACTTTTGGCTTTTTGGTTTTACTTTATCGAATATACTTCAAAGTAATTTTTAGGCAGGATGTAAGTCTTATTGTGCTGTTCCCTCAACTTACCCTATTGAGGTTCAGAAAAAAGTGTTAAAGTATTATAAACTTACTTTCTTGCCTATATATCAGGCTTGTAGGCATTTGGGTAGAGTTTCACAAACCAGGTAGCAAAATAGAGAAATAATCCGCTAGAATTAGAAACGTAGGTGTATACTGTTGTGAGTGCCATGACTGGTGTTATCAAACTCTGCCTGCAAGAGTTTACACTGAGAGTGAAAAGACACCTTTGTTGAGGCTGTATCATTGGGCATACAGTCTCTTCAAATATCAACTCACTTCAAAGGAGTCCACATCTTACTGCTATTGGAAGTAGCACAGTCTTCGGCTGCAGGAGCCCCTGTAAACAGATACTGGATAACACCAAGATTCTTTACTAGAAAGAGGTCCTTAGGTAATTTTACTAAGTAAAGAGATAAAGTGCCATGACCAGGATGAATATATGGCCATAGGAGTAATTACCAGACCATTTGTGTTTGTTTTATGAGCTCTGCTCTGCAGCTAGAGATATCCATATTCGAGTGGAAATGGTTGAGTTTTGAATGCTGGTGTCTATTCTGTGTACGAAATATCAAACGTGTTTGAGGTTTAAGGATTAAACCTTAGATTGTTCTATGTGTATGGGTTTCATTATGGCACTGACAACTCTTGACTCAATGATAGTGAAAGAATGTTAATGATAGGAAATGAAAGAAAAATTGTTACTGTAAAGTGAACATAATCTGAATTTAGATTTTATGCAAGAGAAAATATTACCTATGAATATTTTATGCATGCATGATACATCAAGAGGTCACAGCAGTGTGCGTAATCTAGCATTTGCTGATAACCATAAGGAAAATGAAGCAATACAATTTCCCAAGTGCACTTTCGTGCAATTTCCCCCGATGATGTACATTACACAAAAGTGCAATTGAGAACTTAACATGTTTCATTTTCCTTGTGCTTATCAGCATATGTATTTAGGGAAGCAGTGATGACTTGCACAAAAGATGCTTGTGGCATGAGAAGCATGGGAGGTGGGCAGATTAGAAAGGGTAAAGTGGTGGGATGAAGAAGTAAGATTATGAGTGAAAGAGAAGAGAGCGGCATTTGGACAATTTTTGCAGGGAAATAATGCAAATGAGTGGGAGATGTATAAAAGAAAGAGGCAGGAGGTCAAGAGAAAGGTGCAAGAGGTGAAAAAGAGGGCAAATGAAAGTTGGGGTGAGAGTGTATCATTAGATTTTAGGGAAAATAAAAAGATGTTTTCGAAGGAGGTAAATAAAGTGCGTAAGACAAGGGAACACATGGGAACTTCAGTGCAGGGGGTTAATGGGGAGGTGATAACAAGTAGTGGTGATGTGAGAAGGAGATGGAGTGAGTATTTTGAAGGTTTGTTGAATGTGTTTGATGATAGAGTGGCAGATATAGGGTGTTTTGGTCGAGGTGGTGTGCAAAGTGAGAGGGTTAGGAAAAATGATTTGGTAAGCAGAGAAGAGGTAGTAAAAGCTTTGCAGAAGATGAAAGCTGGCAAGGCAGTGGGTTTCGATGGTATTGCAGTGGAATTTATTGAAAAAAGGGGTGACTGTATCATTGACTGGTTGGTAAGGTTATTTGATGTATGTATGATTCATGGTGAGGTGCCTGAGGATTGGTGGAATGCTTGCATAGTGCCATTGTATAAAGGCAAAGGGGACAAAAGTGAGTGCTCAAATTACAGAAGTATAACTTTGCTGAGTATTCCTGGGATATTATATGGGAGGGTATTGATTGAGAGGGTGAAGGCATGTACAGAACATTAGATTGGGGAAGAGCAGTGTGGTTTCAGAAGTGGTAGGGGATGTGTGGATCAGGTGTTTGCTTTGTAGAATGTATGTGAGAAATACTTAGAAAAGCAAATGGATTTGTATGTAGCATTTATGGATCTGGAGAAGGAATATGACAGAGTTGATAGAAATTCTCTGTGGAAGGTATTAAGAATATATGGTGTGGGGGGGCAAGTTGTTTGAAGCAGTGAGAAGTTTTTATCGAGGATGTAAGGCATGTGTACGTGTAGGAAGAGAGGAAAGTGATTGGTTCTCTGTGAATGTAGGTTTGCGGCAGGGGTGTGTGATGTCTCCATGGCTGTTTAATTTGTTTATGGATGGGGTTGTTAGGGAGGTGAATGCAAGAGTTTTGGAAAGAGGGGCAAGTATGCTGTCTGTTGTGGATGAGAGAGCTTGGGAAGTGAGTCAGTTGTTGTTCGCTGATGATTCATGTCCGCTTCCATGGTTCCCTCCGCTGCCAAATCCACTCCCAGATATCTAAAACACTTCACTTCCTCCAGTTTTTCTCAATTCAAACTTACCTCCCAGTTGTCTTGTCCCTCAACCCTTCTGTACCTAATAACCTTGCTCTTATTCACATTTACTCTCAGCTTTCTTCTTTCACACACTTTACCAAACTCAGTCACCAGCTTCTGCAGTTTCTCACCCGAATCAGCCATCAGAACGGTATCATCAGCGAACAACAACTGACTCGCATCCCAGCCTCTCTCATCCACAACAGACTGCCTACTTGACCCTCTTTCCAAAACTCTTACATTCACCTCCCTAACAACCCCATCCATGAATATATATATTTATATATATGAGTTTGGTAAAGTGTGTGAAAGAAGAAGGTTAAGAGTAAATGTGAATAAGAGCAAGGTTACTAGGTACAGTAGGGTTGAGGGTCAAGTCAATTGGGAGGTAAGTTTGAATAGAGAAAAACTGGAGGAAGTAAAGTGTTTTAGAATCTAGGAGTGGATCTGGCAGCGGATGGAACCATGGAAGCGAAAGTGAATCATAGGGTGGGGGAGGGGGCGAAAAATCCTGGGAGCCTTGAAGAATGTTTGGAAGTTGAGAACATTATCTCGGAAAGCAAAAATGGGTATGTTTGAAAGAATAGTGGTTTCAATAATGTTGTATGGTTGCGAGGCGTGGGCTATGGATAGAGTTGTGCGCAGGAGGGTGGATGTGCTGGAAAGGGTGAAGGCATGTACAGAGCATCAGATTGGGGAAGAGCAGTGTGGTTTCAGAAGTGGTAGAGGATGTGTGGATCAGGTGTTTGCTTTGAAGAATGTATGTGAGAAATACTTAGAAAAGCAAATGGATTTGTATGTAGCATTTATGGATCTGGAGAAGGCATATGATAGAGTTGATAGAGATGCTCTGTGGAAGGTATTAAGAATATATGGTGTGGGAGGAAAGTTGTTAGAAGCAGTGAAAAGTTTTTATCGAGGATGTAAGGCATGTGTACGTGTAGGAAGAGAGGAAAGTGATTGGTTCTCAGTGAATGTAGGTTTGCAGCAGGGGTGTGTGATGTCTCCATGGTTGTTTAATTTGTTTATGGATGGGGTTGTTAGGGAGGTAAATGCAAGAGTTTTGGAAAGAGGGGCAAGTATGAAGTCTGTTGGGGATGAGAGAGCTTGGGAAGTGAGTCAGTTGTTGTTCGCTGATGATACAGCGCTGGTGGCTGATTCATGTGAGAAACTGCAGAAGCTGGTGACTGAGTTTGGTAAAGTGTGTGGAAGAAGAAAGTTAAGAGTGAATGTGAATAAGAGCAAGGTTATTAGGTACAGTAGGGTTGAGGGTCAAGTCAATTGGGAGGTGAGTTTGAATGGAGAAAAACTGGAGGAAGTGAAGTGTTTTAGATATCTGGGAGTGGATCTGGCAGTGGATGGAACCATGGAAGCGGAAGTGGATCATAGGGTGGGGGAGGGGGCGAAAATTCTGGGGGCCTTGAAGAATGTGTGGAAGTCGAGAACATTATCTCGGAAAGCAAAAATGGGTATGTTTGAAGGAATAGTAGTTCCAACAATGTTGTATGGTTGCGAGGCGTGGGCTATGGATAGAGTTGTGCGCAGGAGGATGGATGTGCTGGAAATGAGATGTTTGAGGACAATGTGTGGTGTGAGGTGGTTTGATCGAGTGAGTAACGTAAGGGTAAGAGAGATGTGTGGAAATAAAAAGAGCGTGGTTGAGAGAGCAGAAGAGGGTGTTTTGAAGTGGTTTGGGCACATGGAGAGGATGAGTGAGGAAAGATTGACCAAGAGGATATATGTGTCGGAGGTGGAGGGAACGAGTAGAAGAGGGAGACCAAATTGAAGGTGGAAAGATGGAGTGAAAAAGATTTTGTGTGATCGGGGCCTGAACATGCAGGAGGGTGAAAGGAGGGCAAGGAATAGAGTGAATTGGAGCGATGTGGTATACCGGGGTTGACGTGCTGTCAGTGGATGGAATCAAGGCATGTGAAGTGTCTGGGGTAAACCATGGAAAGCTGTGTAGGTATGTATATTTGCGTGTGTGGACGTATGTATATACACATGTGTATGGGGGGATTGGGCCATTTCTTTAGTCTGTTTCTTTGCGCTACCTCGCAAACGCGGGAGACAGCGACAAAGTATAATAATAATAATAAAAAATATATATATATATATATATATATATATATATATATATATATATGGATGGGGTTGTTAGGGAGGTAAATGCAAGAGTTTTGGAAAGAGGGGCAAGTATGAAGTCTGTTGGTGATGAGAGAGCTTGGGAAGTGAGTCAGTTGTTGTTCGCTGATGATACAGCGCTGGTGTCTGATTCATGTGAGAAACTGCAGAAGCTGGTGACTGAGTTTGGAAAAGTGTGTGGAAGAAGAAAGTTAAGAGTAAATGTGAATAAGAGCAAGGTTATTAGGTACAGTAGGGTTGAGGGTCAAGTCAATTGGGAGGTGAGTTTGAATGGAGAAAAACTGGAGGAAGTGAAGTGTTTTAGATATCTGGGAGTGGATCTGGCAGCGGATGGAACCATGGAAGCGGAAGTGGATCATAGGGTGGGGGAGGGGGCGAAAATTCTGGGGGCCTTGAAGAATGTGTCGAAGTCGAGAACATTATCTCGGAAAGCAAAAATGGGTATGTTTGAAGGAATGGTGGTTCCAACAATGCTGTATGGTTGCGAGGCGTGGGCTATGGATAGAGTTGTGCGCAGGAGGATGGATGTGCTGGAAATGAGATGTTTGAGGACAATGTGCGGTGTGAGGTGGTTTGATCGAGTGAGTAACGTAAGGGTGAGAGAGAGGTGTGGAAATAAAAAGAGCGTGGTTGAGAGAGCAGAAGAGGGTGTTTTGAAGTGGTTTGGTCACATGGAGAGAATGAGTGGGGAAAGATTGACCAAGAGGATATGTGTGTCGGAGGTGGAGGGAACGAGGAGAAGTGGGAGATCAAATTGGAGGTGGAAAGATGGAGTGAAAAAGATTTTGAGTGATCTGGGCCTGAACATGCAGGAGGGTGAAAGGAGGGCAAGGAATAGAGTGAATTGGAGCGATGTGGTATACCGGGGTTGACGTGCTGTCAGTGGATTGAATCAAGGCATGTGAAGCGTCTGGGATAAACCATGGAAAGCTGTGTAGGTATGTATATTTGTGTGTGTGGACGTATGTATATACATGTGTATGGGGGGGGTTTGGGCCATTTCTTTCGTCTGTTTCTTTGCGCTACCTCGCAAACGCGGGAGACAGCGACAAAGTATAATAAAAAAAAAAATATATATATATATATATCTGTGTGTGTGTGTGGCGAGGTGGCGATGGAAATGAATAAAGGCAGACAGTTTGAATTGTGTGCATGGGTATATATGTATGTGTCTGTGTGTGTATATATATGTGTACATTGAGATGTATAGGTATGTATATTTGCGTGTGTGGACGTGTATGTATATACATTGTGTATGGGGGTGGGTTGGGCCATTTCTTTCGTCTGTTTCCTTGCGCTACCTTGCAAACGCGGGAGACAGCGACAAAGCAAAATAATGATAAAAAAAGATATATATATATATATATATATATATATATATATATATATTTTTTTTTTAACCATTTGCCATTTCCCGCGTTAGCGAGGTAGCGTTAAGAACAGAGGACTGGGCCTTTTTTGGAATATCCTCACCTGGCCCCCTGTGTTCCTTCTTTTGGAAAATTAAAAAAAAACGAGAGGGGAGGATTTCCAGCCCCCTGCTCCCTCCCCTTTTAGTCGCCTTCTACGACTCGCAGGGAATACGTGGGAAGTATTCTTAATCCCCTATCCACAGGAATAATATATATATATATATATATATATATAATTTTTTTTTTTTTTTTTTTTTGCTGTCTCCCGCATTTGCGAGGTAGCGCAAGGAAACAGATGAAAGAAATGGCCCAACCCACCCCCATACACATGTATATACATACATCCACACACGCAAATATACATACCTACACAGCTTTCCATGGTTTACCCCAGACGCTTCACATGCCCTGATTCAATCCACTGACAGCACGTCAACCCCGGTATACTACGTCGATCCAGTTCACTCTATTCCTTGCCCTCCTTTCACCCTCCTGCATGTTTAGGCCCCAATCACACAAAATCTTTTTCACTCCATCTTTCCACCTCCAATTTGGACTCCCACTTCTCCTCGTTCCCTCCACCTCTGACACATATATCCTCTTGGTCAATCTTTCCTCACTCATTCTCTCCATGTGCCCAAACCATTTCAAAACACCGTCTTCTGCTCTCTCAACCACGCTCTTTTTATTTCCACACATCTCTCTTACCCTTACGTTACTTACTCGATCAAACTACCTCGCACCACACATTGTCGTGAAACATCTCATTTCCAGCACATCCATCTTCCTGCGCACAACTCTATCCATAGCCCACGCCTCGCAACCATACAACATTGTTGGCACCACTATTCCTTCAAACATACCCATTTTTGCTTTCCGAGATAATGTTCTCGACTTCCACACATTCTTCAAGGCTCCCAGGATTTTCACCCCCTCCCCCACCCTATGATCCACTTCCGCTTCCATGGTTCCATCCGCTGCCAGATCCACTCCCAGATATCTAAAACACTTTACTTCCTCCAGTTTTTCTCCATTCAAACTCACCTCCCAATTGACTTGACCCTCAACCCTACTGTACTTTTAATAACCTTGCTCTTATTCACATTTACTCTTAACTTTCTTCTTTCATACACTTTACCAAACTCAGTCAGCAGCTTCTGCAGTTTCTCACTTGAATCAGCCACCAGCGCTGTATCATCAGCGAACAACAACTGACTCACCTCCGAAGCTCTCTCATCCACAACAGACTTCATACTTGCCCCTCTTTCCAAAACTCTTGCATTCACCTCCCTAACAACCCCATCCATAAACAAATTAAACAACCATGGAGATATCACACACTCCTGGCGCAAACCTACACTGAGAACCAATCACTTTCCTCACTTCCTACACGTACACATGCCTTACATCCTCGATAAAAACTTTTCACTGCTTCTAACAACTTGACTCCCACACCATATATTCTTAATACCTTCCACAGAGCATCTCTATCCACTCTATCATATGCCTTCTCCAGATCCATAAATGCTACATACAAATCCATTTGCTTTTCTAAGTATTTCTCACATACATTCTTCAAAGCAAACACCTGATCCACACATCCTCTACCACTTCTGAAACCACACTGCTCTTCCCCAATCTGATGCTCTGTACATGCCTTCACCCTCTCAATCAGTACCCTCCCATATAATTTACCAGGAATACTCAACAAACTTATACCTCTGTAATTTGAGCACTCACTCTTATCCCCTTTGCCTTTGTACAATGGCCTTTGTATATATATATATATATATATATATATATATATATATATATATATATATATATATATGAATATCCCTGGGGATAGGGGAGAAAAAATACTTTCCACGCATTCCTCACGTGTCATAGAAGGTGAGTAAAGGGGACGGGAGCGGGTGGCTAGAAACCCTTCCCTCCTTGTATTTTAACTTTTTAAAAGGGAAAACAGAAGGAGTTACGTGGGGAGTGCTCCTCCTCGAAGGCTCAGTTTAGGGTGTCTAAATGTGTGTGGATGTAACCAAGGTGAGAAAAAAGGAGATATAGGTAGTATGTTTGAGGAAAGGAACCTGGATGTTTTGGCTCTGAGTGAAACGAAGCTCAAGGGTAAAGGGGAAGAGTGGTTTGGGAATGTCTTGACAGTAAAGTCAGGTGTTAGTGAGAGGACAAGAGTAAGGGAAGGAGTAGCAGTACTCCTGAAACAGGAGTGGTGGTAGTATTTGATAGAGTGGAAGAAAGTAAACTCTAGATTGATATGGGTAAAACTGAAAGTGGATGGAGAGAGATGGGTGATTATTGGTGCATATGCACCTGGGCATGAGAAGAAAGACCATGAGAGGCAAGTGTTTTGGGAGCAGCTGAATGAGTGTGTTAGTGGTTTTGATGCACGAGACTGGATTATAGTGATGGTTGATTTGAATGCAAAGGTGAGTAATGTGGCAATTGAGGGAATAATTGGTATACATGGTGTGTTCAGAGTTGTAAATGGAAATGGTGAAGAGCTTGTAGATTTATGTGCTGAAAAAGGACTGGTGATTGGGAATACCTGGTTTAAAAAGAGACATACATAAGTATACGTATGTAAGTAGGAGAGATGGCCAGAGAGCATTATTGGATTGTGTGTTGATTGATAGGCACGCGAAAGAGAGACTTTTGGATGTTACTGTGCTGAGAGGTGCAGTGGAGGGATGTCTAATCATTATCTTGTGGAGGCAAAGGTGGAGATTTGTAGAGGTTTTCAGAAAAGAAGAGAGAATGTTGGGGTGAAGAGAGTGGTGAGAGTAAGTGAGCCTGGGAAGGGCACTTGTGGGAGGAAGTACCAAGAGAGACTGAGTGCAGAATGGAAAAGGTGAGAACATAGGAGGTAAGGGGAGTGGGGGAGGAATGGGATGTATTTAGGGAAGCAGTGATGGCTTGCGCAAAAGATGCTTGCAGCATGAGAAGGGTGGGAGGTGGGCAGATTAGAAAGGGTAGTGAGTGGTGGGATGAAGAAGTAAGATTATTAGTGAAAGAGAAGAGAGAGGCATTTGGATGATTTTTGCAAGGAAATAATGCAAATGAGTGGGAGATGTATTAAAGAAAGAGGCAGGAGGTCAAGAGAAAGGTGCAAGAGGTGAAAAAGAGGGCAAATGAGAGTTGGGGTGAGAGAGTATCATAAAATTTTGGGGAGAATGAAAAGATGTTTTGGAAGGAGGTAAATATAGTGCGTAAGACAAGGGAACAAATGGGAACTTCAATGAAGGGGGCTGATGGGGAGGTGATAACAAGTAGTGGTGATGTGAGAAGGAGATGGAGTGAGTATTTTGAAGGTTTGTTGAATGTGTTTGATGATAGAGTGGCAGATATAGGGTGTTTTGGTCGAGGTGGTCTGCAAAGTGAGAGAGTTAGGGAAAATGATTTGGTAAACAGAGAAGAGGTAGTAAAAGCTTTGCAGAAGATGAAAGCTGGCAAGGTAGTGGGTTTGGATGGTATTGCAGTGGAATATATTAAAAAAGGGGTGACTGTATTGCTGACTGGTTGGTAAGGTTATTTAATGTATGTATGACTCATGGTGAGATGCCTGAGGATTGGCGGAATTCTTGCATAGTGCCATTGTACAAAGGCAGAGAGGACAAAGGTGAGTGCTCAAATTACAGAGGTATAATTTTGTTGAGTATTCCTGGGAAATTATGTGGTAGGGTATTGATTGAGAGGGTGAAGGTATGTACAGAGCATCAGATTGGGGAAGAGCAGTATGGTTTCAGAAGTGGTAGGGGATGTGTGGATCAGGTGTTTGCTTTGAAGAATGTATGTGAGAAATACTTAGAAAAGCAAATGGATTTGTATGTAGCATTTATGGATCTGGAGAAGGCATATGGTAGAGATGATATAGATGCTCTGTGGAAGGTATTAAGAATTTATGGTGTGGGAGGTAAGTTATTAGAAGCAGTGAAAAGTTTTTATCGAGGATGTAAGGCATGTGTATGTGCAGGAAGAGAGGAAAGTGATTGGTTCTCAGTGAATGTAGGTTTGCGGCAGGGGTGTGTGATGTCTCCATGGTTGTTTAATTTGTTTATGGATGGGGTTGTTAGGAAAGGTGAAAGGAAGAGTTTTGGAAAGAGGGGCAAGTATGCAGTAGGTTGTGGATGAGAGAGCTTGGGAAGTGAGTCAATTGTTGTTTGCTGATGATACAGTACTGGTGGCTGATTTGGGTGACAAATTGCAGGTTTGCGGCAGGGGTGTGTGATGTCTCCATGTTTGTTTAATTTGTTTATGGATGGGGTTGTTAGGGAGGTGAATGCAAGAGTTTTTGAAAGAGGGGCAAGTATGCAGTCTGTTGTGGATGAGAGAGCTTGGGAAGTGAGTCAGTTGTTGTTCGCTGATGATACAGCGCTGGTGGCTGATTCATGTGAGAAACTGCAGAAGCTGGTGACTGAGTTTGGTAAAGTGTGTGAAAGAAGAAAGTTAAGAGTAAATGTGAATAAGAGCAAGGTTATTAAAAGTACAGTAGGGTTGAGGGTAAAGTCAATTGGGAGGTAAGTTTGAATGGAGAAAAACTGGATGAAGTGAAGTGTTTTAGATATCTGGGAGTGGATCCAGCAGCGGATGGAACCATGGAAGCGGAAGTGAATCATAGGGTGGGGGAGGGGGGCAAAAATCCTGGGAGCCTTGAAGAATGTTTGGAAGTCGAGAACATTATCTCGGAAAGCAAAAATGGGTATGTTTGAAGGAATAGTGGTTCCAACAATGTTTTATGGTTTTGAGGCATGGGCTATGGATAGAGCTGTGCGCAGGAGGGTGGATGTGCTGGAAATGAGATGTTTGAGGACAGTATGTGGTGTGAGGTGGTTTGATCGAGTAAGTAATGTAAGGGTAAGAGAGATGTGTGGATATAAAAAGAGTGTGGTTGAGAGAGCAGAAGAGGGTGTTTTGAAATGGTTTGGGCACATGGAGAGAATGAGGGAGGAAAGATTGACCAAGAGGATATATATGTCAGAGGTGGAGGGAACGAGGAGAAGTGGGAGACCAAATTGGAGGTGGAAAGATGGAGTGAAAAAGATTTTGAGTGATCGAGGCCTGAGCATGCAGGAGGGTGAAATGCGTGCAAGGAATAGAGTGAATTGGATCGATGTGGTATACCGGGGTCGACGTGCTGTCACTGAATTGAATCAGGGCATGTGAAGCGTCTGGGGTAAACCATGGAAAGTTGTGTGGGGCCTGGATATGGAAAGGGAGCTGTGGTTTCAGTGCATTATTACATGACAGCTAGAGACTGAGTATGAACGAATGGGGACTTTGTTGTCTTTTCCTAGTCCTACCTTGCACACATGAGGGGGGAGGGGGATGTTATTCCATGTGTGGCGAGGTGGCGACGGGAATAAATAAAGGCAGACTATGAATTATGTACATGTGTATATATGTATATGTCTGTGTGTGTATGTATATGTGTGTATTGATGTGTATAGGTATGTATATTTGCGTGTGTGGATGTGTATGTATATACATGTGTATGGGGGTGGGTTGGGCCATTTCTTTCGTCTGTTTCCTTGCGCTACCTCGCAAATGCGGGAGACAGCAACAAAGCAAAATAATAATGATGATAATAATATTTATATATTTATATATATATTATTTTATTTATGATTACACATATTTACTGTATATCAGTTGGTATGTATGAGATGTGGTTATGAAGAAAATCTTATATAGATATCAGAATTCACTGTTTTCACAAGTCACTTTCAATGACATAATGTTGAGAAAGGATGGCGTTAATTATTTTTTCTGATTATAAATTCCTTTATATTAGGTAAATTCTTTTTCTCGTGAATGCTAAAGGGGTTTCTTCCTCGAAAATGTACAAAATCGTGAATTGAACCGATAGTGCTGAAACTGAATTGGGAACTTGCCTTTTGATATTGTTACAAGGTAATAGATTGATATCAGCAGGCTCAGAAGTTATGTTGTGCTAGAGTTTGAAAATAGATTTGACAATGTATAACTCTGAATCTTCTGCTATTGATAGATTGTTTATAGAGCACTTTAAGTATTATATATAATTTTCTACAGATAATAGCTTCACTTTCATGAACATTATCACTCATAAGCTAAAACAGTGTAAAATCACAAGTAATGAAGCAGTTGTTTGTTCATCATAATCTTTTTATGGCCCGCACTTCTAGGAAAAATAATATTTAAGCTTATTAGCTGGGGAAAAATTATTTGGCACTGACGTCAGTAGAAGGGCCCAAGAAATGTTTGAAGTGTTTGGTTTTGGTAGGACATTTCATTAACTCAGTTGCTTAAGTTTTTTTTATCTATGCTTTATATATTCTTGATATAGTCTTATTGAGTGAAACTTTTTCCATCTGCCAGTAATTTAAAAGTTTTTGGTTTCTGCCGCATATGGAAGATTCATTTGCTCCAAATGATGTAGTTCTAGTTTTTATTGATTAACAGTAACAAAGATAATAGAGTAGCTTTTAGATTAGTAGATATGTAGTGCACAATTTTCTAGAGTTTATTTTGTAGTTACGAGAATAAAAGAATGTGGAACAATGAAATAAACGACATATTGATGTAGTGGTAGTTTGAGTTTAAGACTCATGGAAAAAGTGGGTGTGGAAAGAATGTTTGAATGCATTCTGATAAGATCTGAAACAATTTCAGAAGAAAACAGATATGAGATAGTTGGATAGTTGAAAGGACTTGTAAGGGAGGAGGGCTTTACTTTAAGGAAGTCTACCAAAATAAGCACTTAAGGGCAGAATTTGACAATGAAAACAGACTTATGATTTGTTTGGGAATGAAGACACAAGTATGCTATATTTTCTAAATCCATCATTTTATAAACAAGTTCTTGTGCATATGTGTTTTATGTGCATTATAAGCAGAAAGTGATATTTTTTAACTAGCTTTCTAGAGAAGCCTCTGCAAACTCTGTGCTGTAGTTGACCACTACCAGTGGCCTGTTAAGGGTGAGGCACTAAAGGCTAAAAAGTGGCACTGCAGCTCATTAGTTATGAGTACTCTATTGCCACGGCTGCCTCCTTGAGGGAGTTCCAGTAAGGAACAGGTGTCAGAGTTATAGATAGGTAGGTTCTAGAGAGACAGACTACATACATATAAAGAAGAGGTGTTATTATATATTTGCCAAGTTTCATTTATTCCTGATGGATATCTCTCCATCTATATGTGTCCTTTGTATGCTCTTCCACTAGACAGTAGGGAGGTGTACATGGTGCCTCCTCTTCACCCTGTAATTTTTGCATACATGCTGAGTGTTTACTGTTAAAGTCACCTGACACACATTTGCTGTACCTTTATTTTTAAACTATTTTTAAACCTCATATCTACAAAACATTCTCTCTCTCACTTTATTTTTCAACCTCACTTTCAACCAAACATTCTCCAAGTCTACTCTTATAAAACTGTATTCAAAGGCACACTTTTTGCAATTATCTCTCTGTCCTTTCTTACCTCATGTTGTTATCGATGTAGCAGTCCATCAGCTACCCAGATTTCATATTCCATTGTTTTCCTGATTCATATTTCAATGAGCCTTCCTAATTCCACATCAGCTATAGAAAAGCTGTCTTGGTCACTTGTACCTTAATTTTCATTCAATTTTTCTAGACTTTTGTGCCTCTAGCATAGCTGTGAGGGTTGCACAAACCTCGCCTCATGTTGGTACATATTTGTTTTCGTAGCTTTTCTTTAATTTTTTTGATGTCTCATTTTTTGTTCCTCCATCCTTGCTGAAAGTAAAGGTAAAGTATCGAAAATCCGTGATCCTATGGGCCAAACAGTGTTTGGATTTTGGAATTTTACAAAATTTAGAAACACTGGCTAGCTAATTGTGGTTTAAATTTTGTATACAGTACACATTAGTGAAAAAGTAATAGATGTGTTTTATTGCTACAATGTTTGTTAATTAATGTGATTAGAGTTATTTCTTATATTAGTCTGATGATTATGATTTTGATTATTACTACTGAGCCAAATTGGTACAGCAGATGAGAAAGAGTGGCTGAGTAAGTGAGCACTTTGTCTTGGCATGTGGTCATGGGGTAAGGCATATCTGGGGAGAAGTGCATAAGGTGCTGAAAGACTGGGATTTAGGTACATAGGGGCTGGGGCTTTAGTTAACTTGTTTCACATTTATTATAAGAATTAAGCTTCCTTTTTGGTAAAAGAGATGTTTTGTCACGTTAACCCATTTTTCCTATGGTACTTGATGGAGACAAGTGTAGTAAGGTGCTATTGTCTTCAGTCTAGCCACTAATTTATTTAGATTATATGCACATTCTAGAGTTAACTAGCTAGTCTTTGATGACTACCCAAACAGAGGATGTTCTCATGATAGCTTAGAGGCCTCAGTAACCCTGAATTAATTTTAGGGGGTAGTTGCTTTCCTTTTTCTGGGTCTTGCCCCAACTTCTGTGCATTCACAGCTCTAAGTACATACCTGCCTGCCCCATTGGCCCACCTCTTGGTTTTCGCTGTGCCCCTTCTGCCCATAAAGCAATCTTACAGCCTTTGAAATCAGGAGAGTTTTAGTTGAATTTATCTGTTGAGGAAAAAATCATTCTGATTTATCTGGAGAGGAGAGAGAAAAGGAAATATACAGTGTTGGCAAGAGTGAAGAGTTCACTCATCTAAAAATGGGAGATGGTCACTGTAGAGGACCAGCAGGATCAAAGGTAAGTTCTAGAAATCTAATTTGCTTGTATGTTTAGTAGGCAGTGATTATAAGCCCTGTTCCTTTCCATAAACGTGCATGGTGGATCTTAATTCATATGCGAAAAGAATGGTTTTGATATTTTTTTGTGCAACTTATAGTAAATCAGAAGAAAAATATATTTTGTGCACTGGATATATATATAATATATATATATATATATATATATATTCTTTTCTTTCTTTCGTACTATTCGCCCTTTCCCGCATTAGCGAGGTTGCGTTAAGAACAGAGGACTGGGCCTTTGAGGGAATATCTTCACCTGGCCCCCTTCTCTGTTCCTTCTTTTGGAAAATTAAAAAAAAGAAAAAAACGAGAGGGGAGGATTTCCAGCCACCCGCTCCCTTCCCTTTTATTCGTCTTCTAAGACACACAGGGAATACGTGGGAAGTGTTCTTTCTCCCCTATCCCCAGGGATAATATATATATATATATATATATATATATATATATATATATATATATATATATATATATATATATATATTTTTTTTTTGCTTTGTCACTGTTTCCCGCGTCTGCGAGGCAGCGCAAGGAAACATACAAAAGAAATGGCCCAACCCACCCCCATACACATGTACATACACACGTCCACACACGCAAATATACATACCTACACAGCTTTCCATGGTTTACCCCAGACGCTTCACATGCCTTGCTTCAATCCACTGACAGCACGTCAACCCCTGTATACCGCATGACTCCAATTCACTCTATTTCTTGCCCTCCTTTCACCCTCCTGCATGTTCAGGCCCCGATCACACAAAATCTTTTTCACTCCATCTTTCCACCTCCAATTTGGTCTCCCTCTTCTCCTCGTTCCCTCCACCTCCGACACATATATCCTCTTGGTCAATCTCTCCTCACTCATTCTCTCCATGTGCCCAAACCATTTCAAAACACCCTCTTCTGCTCTCTCAACCACGCTCTTTTTATTTCCACACATCTCTCTTACCCTTACGTTACTTACTCGATCAAACCACCTCACACCACACATTGTCCTCAAACATCTCATTTCCAGCACATCCATCCTCCTGCGCACATCTCTATCCATAGCCCACGCCTCGCAACCATACAACATTGTTGGAACCACTATTCCCTCAAACATACCCATTTTTGCTTTCCGAGATAGTGTTCTCGACTTCCACACATTTTTCAAGGCTCCCAAAATTTTCGCCCCCTCCCCCACCCTATGATCCACTTCCGCTTCCATGGTTCCATCCGCTG